>NC_056731.1:1808431174-1808656355 GCF_019279795.1 Protopterus annectens
TTCTACATAATTTAATTTCAAAGTGGGATAAATACCCTGCTGTTAACTTAGCCATCTATTTTGACCAAGCATTTGTGCAATATATGCACAATGCAAGGATTACTTCGAACAATCATTATTTATAGCTTGTAACTATTAAGAAATATACTTAAATGTGTTAAGAAGTATACTTAAATGTAAAAACAGAGATAAATACTTATTATTGTGATAATGCCTTATATGTCACATATGATGGCACTAATTATCTCTTTTTTTCCCTCTTCCCCAACCATTATCTCTCCTTTTTTATTTTTCTATGTGTCATCAAAGCATTTCCATGTCATCCATCTTTGATAAATCGCAAAATGCTCTACAGCACAGGGGGGTGGGCCACCACCATGGCTTAGCCTGCCATCGCTCCATTGGTTCCTTCACTGACACCCAGCACATCTGGGACCTAACCTGGTAGTAGTACTACCTCTGCTACCCCTGCTCTAGCTGGGTTCTCCACATCAGGTAACACTACCCCGGCAGCTGTTGCTGTGGTACCCTCTGGGAGTATAGGCAGAAGTGGGGATTTTATCACCCACCAGGAGTTGTCCAGCTTGGTGTGTAGGGTTGTGCAAAGCTCCATTGGTGCACAAGTACACTGGATGGAGAGGATGCTTTCCTTAATGGTCTGTAGTAAAAGATGTCAAGCACTCCAACAGCCAGCAGAGTAAGGGGACAGTGATGACAGTCCTGCAGGTGAGGAGTAAGATTCCCACTGTTCCCATGTTTGACTGGCATGTGCATCCATTTTCCTGCCCGTAATCCCAGTCAAGGTGTCCCCCAATCTGTCATGTCCCTCACCAGCCCTGTGTCTTGTCTTGTTTGTTCTGTTTCTTTGTGTGATGTAAGGAGGTACTGCCAGCACAGCTAGCTGGAATTTTGTAAATAATTATATGTCATTTGTGAATATCAAACTAATTTATATAAGATGCTTGTGTTGCAAATGTATTAGAACTGTATGTCATGTGTATATCAAACTGCTCTGTACAGGTGTTTGTATTGAAAAGGTATATGTACATTTCTTATAACAGACATCTCTGTTTGCCCTACTGAAAGAGAACAGACATGTACATGCACTGTTGTAACTGTTTAAATGTATTTGTTTTAACAGAGGAAACTAGAAGGTTAACTTCAGTCCATCAAACTTTAGAAAATATCTGAAATTAAATTACTTTATAAACTAGGCCTTCAAGATGCTTCAATGCAGCCAGAGACACAAGATCAGTACTAGGAAGGTTTCTGTGTTGTCTTTGGGGTGAACTAATTCCTACTCTGAAAGCATGAAGGAATGTAATTGTTTTATGACTTCCAGCATCTAGCAAAGATCTGAGCAAAAGCTCTTGTATTAGTATTTTTATAGGTAGATGCTAAATACTGCCATCTTCAGCAATGGGGGTCTTGCCTGGGAACTAGAAGTCAGATGACCAGAAATGATGTCATTCTGCAAGCTATCCCAGCAGTAATATTTTAGATATTATTTTGAGAAGCCTCTCAGTGAGACAGAACATTCTGCATTATATTTTGAAGCTGACAACAACAAGAAGAATCATTCACCACATCTGCCTTGCCCTAAGTAAGTTAGTAAGGTATATTAACTCTCTTAGGTATAGTCAGGAATACAATGAAGCTTAGTTTACATTTTGTTTTTCTTTATTTGTGTAAGCCTGTACTGCAATGTTATTTTAAATATTTCTGTGGTTTTGAACTCTGATGTCACTGTGAATATATATTTAGTATTGTCTTGTTCTTTTATTATTTATTCTTAAATATATTTAGCCCTTTCATTGTGGCTGATCTGTGTAGAGATAATTAAGTTTTGAGAGCACTTGCATATATATTTGATGACACTGTGTGGGCCACTCCTAGCAGTCTTGCTCTTTGTCAAACTACCATTATACTAATATTAATATTACACAGTAAGATTGGACACCATTTGTTAAGGGCCCTAAGGTAGTTGGTAAGGAGTGACTGGTGGCAGTCGTAACTACCTTATAGTCTGGGCAGAAGGGGGCATAGCTAGTAAACCTATGCCAGCCTTTCCCATGTATGTGTGTAAATCAAACCTCCAAGAGTGTGTGTGTTAGCTACTTGGGCAGGGACATGAAGCACTAGTTGGACAGAAAGGGTACTGGAGGTCTTGGCTTGGTCACTCAGCTGAGCTCTCAATTCTATAGCTGTGCCAGTGGGGTGTCTTACTGGGGATCTGGAAAAAGGAGGAGAAACTGGCCCCAGATTGCCTGTGGTCTGTGTATGCTCTTAAAAAAAAATTACACTTAATGTAGGAGCTGCATCCGGAAATACTGTGTGTGAACCTGTTATGCTCCCAGTGAACATCCTTCCACAGGTGCCAGTGGTGAGGATTGAGGTTCCTTGGAGGGTTCCAGTGAAGGGTCATCACAGTTTGCATCTGCTTCCTCACCTACCCTCCTTACCTAATCAGGAATACCTACATCCCTTACCCAACATTCCTCTCTTACTGAAGTGAAAAAAAAAGAATGGGCACATGCCCCACAGAAAATATTGTCTCATGCATAGCTCTGTACTTCACACATGTCTTCTTGTCAGACTTGATTCTGTCTAATTGGCTATACAACATGATTGTGTTGTTGTCACCCCACTTTGTTGATGTGGGAATCCAAAGTCAGCCGATATTCTGTACTTATTTTTATTTTACACTGTTGAAGAAGTAACTAGCTATAGTTCTGCCTTACCTCCTTCCTGCACATTCCTATATTGCTTTCCCTTTGTTCTTTCCCCTGCTTAGCCCCATTTCACCCTTTCGTATTGCCTCTATATCATATTATCGCATGATGAACAGAGCAAACACTCTTTGATCGAGCTGATAATATGGAAATAACAAAAAAGTGAACACGCGGAACAGCAAATTTTTTCCCAGGGAAAAATTTCACTGCTCCGCAAAAAAAAAAAAAGTTTAAACACAAAATGAAGTGGGGGGGCTTTGCCCCCCCCACCTAAATATACCAACTCCGAGATTGCACCATAGTGGAGGAAATTTCAAAGTCCCGAAGACAGCCCACCGATTTTTTTCCCTGGGAAAAACATTGATGTTCCGTGACTTCGCTTTTTTCTCCTTTCGACATTATTGGATTAATGAAAGAGCGCTCAGTCTTTTCATCATCCGATAATGTGATATAGACTCTTCATATCTACCCCATTTGAAGACCTTTAATCTTGTCTAAAAATAGAATAAGTGACAAAAAGCAATGAAGCCTTTCACTTTTGGTCATCTGTATTTGTGCAGATTTTGACATCACACCCCAATGCTGAGTGACAGAGAACAATGCTGTGGTTACCTCCATGCAATGCTACTTAAACATGCTCTGCTAAGGTAACACACAGTGAATGTAGAATAAAGAATTATTGAATTGCTTTATAAATACCTATTTAAAATCTATCAGATACCCCTGGATTTGAACCCTGTATCATCTGTCAATGCATTTACATATGCTGCCAAAGACCCAGCTAGGCAGCAGGTGTGTTTCTTATTCTCAGTACTAGCCACAGTGCTGGCTGCCATGCCTCTTCACTTAACATGATTGCATGGATGTAAGTAAATCAATAGAACTCTTATAATTTTATCAATGATGCAGAGGTGCATTTTTTTTCTCACTGCTTAACTATAGGGAAAGAGTATAAATGTGTAGCTCTCATGCACAAACATTTTGCCATTGATTGTGAAAACCAGCTGCTCGGCGGTGTGCTATGGAAAATGCCCATTAGCATGTATTATTTACTTTTACTGTCCATTTAGCCCTCATTTCAGTACATGTAAAAACACAAAGGGAAGGCACTTTTTAAGAAAACAATACATATTTACACTGTAACCATGTGTTACCTGCACTCATGCACTTGAAACTTGGTCTCTAAGTACTTGTTCCCAAATATATCAACTACACTATAGAAATAAATAAAAAATTAATTCTTATATACCATGTACATATTTATACTGACAATACACATTCATATTTTCCAGTACTCGTAATAATATGGACAGCATTTTACATAGTTTGCAAAGCTATCTTTTTAAGGTATACCTGCACATTAAAACACATCAGCAAATGCTACACTTTGCACACTCATCAATGAGATCAATAACATGCAAATCTTTATTATCTTGACAACTGTACGTGGCTAGCTATTCTTTTCATTCAGGTCTTCCAACATCTTCTCTCAAACATCCAATGTAGATATCATCCACAATGAATTGCCCTGCAGCATTATAAAAGTTTTCTAGTTGGTGTTCTTAGTTAGGTAGGGATTCTAATCTCACTGCAATCAACTGGTGTGTGTGTGTGCACATGTGTGCCTGTGTTTTGTGTGTGTGTGTGTGTGTGTGTGTGTGTGTGTGTGTGTGTGTGTGTGTGTGTGTGTGTGTGTGTGTGTGTGTGTGTGTGTGTGTGTGTGTGTGTGTGCGTGTGTGTGTGTGCGTGTGCGTGTATGTGTGTGTATGTGTGTATGTCTGGTCAGAACTGCATAACTATGTATCCTGAAGACATCAGTACAATCCCATGGAGGACCAATATTTAACTGTTTTACATGCCTACACATCCATTTCATTCAAGCCTCCCAACATCTTCTCTCAGGCATGTTTGTTGATTTCATCTACTATAAATTTTCCTAGAGCATTGTCAAAGGCCAACTTGTGCCCTGGCACTTTGCATTAAGTACTGACTTCTCCAGTTGGTGTATTTAGTTAGGTATGGGTTCTAATCACACTGCAGTCTGCTGGTATGTATGTGTCTATCTAGTCAGAAGAGCAGAACTTTTTATCCTGCAGTCATCAGTACAACCTTATGGAGTATTAATATTTTGACAGACATACTCTTCATAAAGGCCTCCCAACATATTCTCTCAGACATCCACTGCTGATGTTATCAACTATCAATTGTCCTGCAGCATTATAAAAGTCAGATTTGTACTGTGATACTTACATTAAGCACTGAGTTCTCCAGCTGATTAGGTAAGGGTTCTAATCTCACTGCAATCAACTAGTACATGTGTTTGTGTGTGTGTGTGTGTGTGTGTGTGTGTGTGTGTGTGTGTGTGTGTGTGTGTGTGTGTGTGTGTGTATGTGTGTGTGTCTGTCTAGTCAGAACAGCATAACTGTGTATCCTTCTGTCATCTGTATGATCCCAATGCAAATAGGTAGGTAGTGGTTCTAGTATTACTGGTGTCAATTGGTATGTGAGTGTGTGCATTCACTTGCTTGACATTCAAGACAGCATTTTGTATCAGCATGTCAGACACTGCTATTGCCATTTTTTTTTCATCAGGCACTGCTGATGTCATTAGCTATAAAGTGTTGTCAGACCCTATAAAAGCCAGAGGTGTGCTGTGGAACTTGCATTAAATACTGATGTACATTAAATACTGACTTCTTTAGAGGGTGTACTTAGTTATGTTTTGGTTCTGTTCTCACTGTGGTTAATGGTCAAGTGATGTGTGTGTGTTCATTCAGTTGGTTGACATTCAAGAGACCATTTTACACAAGCATGTAGAACACTGCTATTCTCATCTTCTTCACACTTGACACTGCTGATGTCATTAGCTATAAAGTGCTGTTTATCACTAAAAAAGCCTGACATGCTGTGGCAGTTGCATTTAGTGCTGTGCTTTGTAAACAGATAGGTAGGGGTTCAATCCTTACCATGGTTAATTGGCATATATGCAGTGGCGGCTGGTGACTCCAAATCAAAGGTGGGGCTGAAGGAGACAGCTGAATGGGTGGGTCTAATGGGAAAGGGTGTCGCCAACTAGAAAGGGGTGGAACTATGCTCAAAACCCCAACAACTGGAACTTTAATTAAATACACTGCCCTGGGTGACAAACCATCATTACAAGAGTCCAATCAAGACAAAATAAAGTGTAAAACAAAAAAAAAAAAATATTTCAATGCATTGGCTACATGACAGCTTTCTTAATAGCTAGATGGAAACAAAAAGGTTGTAGGCATGAAAAAATAAATTACTTTTTAAATACATTACTGGAATGACAGTCAAAATCAAGTATATAAAAAAAAAACAAGCAGCACTCAACTCAAACCACATCTCCTTGCATTGCAGTTCTAATTATAACTTATATTCAGCTTTATAAAACTACCAGGTAAGATGCTGAAAGTAGCAATCTCTGTGATACCCCCACTTATAAAAATGTTTCTTATCCAAAAATGACCTGTTGCCTGATAACAACTATCAACTTGTTTCATGGGGAAAACATGATCAAAGTAAAAAATGAACAGCAAACAAGAAACAAGCTCAAGATAAATTGCTTAAAGGATTATTGCACAGGTTATGGATTACACATGATAGATTGGCATTCTCTTTAGTTTACAGCTATAACCTGGAAAGATGACTGCAAGTCTCCAACAAATGTTATGAGCTTCTGAAAATACTGTAAAGCTGTCCTTTATTACAAATAATGTCATATGCATTTCAATACCTAAGGCTTATACGTTATCTAGTTATGTAAACATTCTCTGCATGGCAACAGCAAAAAGGCTTTCAATGTTGGTAATTCTTTAACAGTATGCTTATTAAAGCTTCCTTGCATCTTACAATCTCAGACAAGCTTACCTGATGATCATTAAAGCATTGCTACTTAAACACAGAGCAACAGAGTACTGCAAAAGCATGCATTTTCTGAATAATAAGAAGCATAAATCAACAGTATAAAATATGACAGAAAACCAGAACATTCTGCAAAATCAAGGAAAGATGAAAAGTGACTGTCGTACTTGTGTCTACCTTGGATGGAGGAATACTCTGCACACTTACACTGCATAACTGCTCCTTGCCTTGCTTGGACACATCCAGAGTCACTACATGGGGGAGTGGAGTGCAATAAGTATGTTACAATTTGAAATGTCTCTGGCTGATGGTGATGTCTCTGACACTCATACCTATCAACCTCAGAGCAAGAAATCTGGACAAAGCCATACATAGAAGTGGGACAAAGGCCCAAAAATAAGGAACATTTTTAAATATTGCTCTTATAAACCTAGAAAGATAATAGAATAGTAGTAGGTCTGCATTAGTATGAATTTTCTGAAGGGCATGAAATCTGAAACTCAAATGTCTGTCATTATTTTCTAACTTTAATCTTTAATGATTTTCCACTAATTTGCCAGATAACCACAATTTTATGAAAATCAGACCAAAAATATGATGCAAAAATATAAAATTGCCACACAATACAGCTGGGAACCTGTCAAAGAAGGGACACATTTTTAATATTAGTACTGTAAACTTTAGCATCTGACAAAATAAGAGAATATGCATACATTTCTGAAACAAAAGTAATCTATAACTCTGATCATTACAGTTATTTATAATTGTAAATCCTCCATGTTTTCTAAGAAAATTGCCATTTTGCAGAGGGATTATTAGGGGTAGAGCAACATTTTGAGCCAAAATTGGGGACAGTCGAGAGGTTTGGATATTCCTAATTCTATAAAGTGATTTATTTGCACGTACCTTTCAATCTCTTAATGCAGGAAATCTGGACAAGGCCAAATATATTGGGGGAACATACAAACAGTGCTAAAAATTGCTCTTGTATAAACTTAGACAGGTGACAGAATAACAGGTCTTGCATTTTTATAAATGTTATAGGTTCATAGGTTCATAGGTTCATTCTAGGCTATCTGCCCTAGGGCATTTATAAGCCTAGCTAGAGTGTGTTTGGCTTTCACCACCCATTTTAAATTAATTTTGATATGCCCTTTTTTGAGGTTAGTATACTGTGCCTCTGTCTAACAGTGACACAGAAGTGATACCCGGGGTAAACCTACAATCTCCCATCCACTCATCAAGATTCCTCTTGAAGAGAGTCAATGAGGGACTCTGCCTAACCTGGACTGGGATTTTATTCCAGAGTGAAGGGAGCCTCTGGGTTATGAATCTGTCCCTCCAGCATGTCCTATTTATTTCAGTGCTGAGGTTCAAGTCTCTCAAGCGCGTAGCTCGATGGGATTTGGATTTTCTGAGGTGCAGCATGTCCATTAATTCCAGGCTGGACATGGCATTATATGTCAGGCACAGATCGCCTCTGAGCAGGCAGTATGCCATTGAGTAGAGCTGGAGTTTCTTTAACCGGGCAGCATATGGCATCTGAGCATTTTGATCCTCTTGGTGAGGTACTTTTGGGGTCTTTCCAGTTGCTACATGTGTCTGGTAAGGTACATCCCAAAAGGGGCATTGTACTCAATTATGGGCCTGATGAGGAATGAGTAAAGAGGCATGATGACCTCCCCTGATCTAGATGTGAATCCCTTCATGATTAGGTGGGCTATATAAAATGTTTTTCTAACCACTTTGGCCACATGATTGTCAAATGAGAGATTGCTATCAACTTGGGTCCCCAGGTCCCTAATTACTTCTTCCATACTTAATGGATTACCACCTATGTGGTAATTTGTGGGCACTTTGTTTTTGCCAAAGGGGATGACTATACACATTTTGGTGTTTAGCTTGAGGCCATGGCTCTGGCACCAATTGTCTGTTTCTATGAGGCCCTTTTGGAGGATGCTTGTGTCGGCTGGAGAGTCAATTATGGCACCCAGTTTGCAGTCAACTGTGAACTTGGTCAGCCACAGTCCTTCCGTGTTGGCCTGTACCTCCGAGAAATATATACCGAAGAAGAGAGGTCCCAGGACTGAGCCTTGTGGGACACCACTTGTAACTGGTTTGGAGTCTGACATGGCTCCAGCAATTCTAACCATGTGGGTTTTGTCCTTGAGCCAGTTTGCAACCCATCTAGTGTCATAGGGGTTTATATTTAAGCTGGTGAGCTTATCTATAATGCCCGAGTGGGGTATTGTATCAAAGGCATCTGCGAGGTCCAGGTAGGCTGTGTGGACCACCTTCCCCTCGTCAATGGCCTTGGTGACTGTTTCAAAGAAATCAACCAGGTTTAAGAGGCAGGATCTGCCCTTAACAAAGCCAAACTGGGTAAGATCCAGTGTCTGTAGGTCCCCAATATCTTTATTTATGAGGTCCATGATGATCCTTTCCATAGCTTTGCAAACCAAGCTAGTCAGGCTTATGGGGCGATAGTTTCCAGGATCCGTTGAGGCACCACCTTTGTGGAGAGGGACCACTGTTGCTGTACTCCCCTCTTTGGGTACATATCCTGTAGTAAGGCTGAGATTGAACAGTAGTTTTATGTTTGGGTTTAGCTCTTCTTGGAGTTCATGTAGGATGCAGCCCGGGACACCGTCTGGTCCCATTGATGCTGTGTTTTTTGCTTTGGAGAGGGCGGCTCTTACCTGAGCATCTGAGATGTCAGGAGGGCAGCACTCTGCTGAGATAGATATTTGCCCTTTTGGTGGGGAGGGGGGGAGAAGTTTGTGCTGAACCTGTCAGCTAGGATGTTGGCAATGTCTGTGGGTTCGGTGTATTTTTTGTCATTTTGGACTAATTCTGAGCATATCTGGGAATTCCCACCCAGGTTCCTAATATAACTAAAGAAAGTCTTGTGATTATCCTTAGTGTCCTATGCAATTTATCTCTCAAAGCTGGCCTTAGACGATTTTATGAGTGCCCGTAGTTTTTTGCTAATACTGATCAGAGATGCCTTCCCTTTTTGGGATTTTGCTCTATCATGTAGTAGCTTCCTCCTTCTATTGTATAGTTTGTTTATGACTGGGGTCCACCAGACAGGATGTCTGCCTTTGGAGGATTGGGTCTTGGTTTTATTTGGGATTGCATGATCCATGCATTCCTGAAGGTGTTCATATAATGCGTTTATAAAAGATTCTGCAGTCTGGGCCGTATTTTCCACAGGCCTGGGGGCTTTGAAGGATTCCACCTCGGTTTTGAGGAGTATGAAATTTGCTTTAGAGAAGTTTTTCACTGTGGTTTTCTGGGCAGGGGGTGGGGTCAGGATGTGAATATCCAGTGAGATTAGTTTATGGTCTGATCTTACCAGTGTGGGATGCACTTCTGGTCTGGAGCATAGAGTCCCCATGTTGGTGATGATCAGGTCCAGTATGTTTTCCCCTCTTGTGGGAGTGGTAACAAGTTGTTCCATAGCATTTGAGTTTATAAATTCTAGGAACCTTTGGGCTAGGGTGTTGGAGCTAGAGTAATGCTCCCAGTCTATGTTTGGGTAGTTGATGTCGCCCAATGTAATGGTGTTTGGAGAGACCTTCATATTTTCCAGTGTTCTCAGGAAGGCCGAGTGGGGTTCCTGGGTTTGGGAGGGTGGTCTGTAACAGGCTATAAACTGGAAGGCAGTTTTACCCACTGTTAGTTGCACATGGATAGTCTCTGATGCTTCGTGCTGTGCTACCAACCTGGAGGTGTGGGTATCTTTGACAAATATTGATACTCCCCCTCCTTTTGTCGTTCAGTCCAAGTTTTGGGGCCGAAAAGCATGATATGAGGTATAACCTGGTAGTGCTGGGGTGCTCTCGGGAGCCTTGAGCCAGGTTTCTGTTACTGCAAAAATATCAATGTTCTCCATGCTAAGGAGAGTTTTGAGTGCATGCATCTTGAGGTTTAGACTTCTGGCATTGAGTAGCATTACTCTTAGTTTCTTATCCCTTGTGATACCTATGGAGGTGGGTTTGTCTTTTGAGCCTTGCCTAAAAAAGGCACTATGGGGGTGGCAAGAGCCTTTGCCAATATCTGAAAGCCCAGGGGTGACAGGTGCAAGCCATCCCTAGCGAAGCATCGTGGCTTGTCGAGCATGTCATCCCAGGCTGACAGGCATTGGATCCCCTTTGAATGACACCAATACTTAAGCCAATTGTTGAAATTGATCATCTTGTCTTCATATTGTGGCATCATTCTTGGTGAGGGTAAGATGCTACTCAAGGTCAGGGTCATACCGGCCTGGGCTACATGCTTAGAGAGCTCCTCTATGTCTCTTTTCATGTAGCCCAGGGAGGTACGTCTCAGGCCATTCACACTAGCATGGACAATGACTGAGTCATATTTGTACTTGCCTTGGAGTGACCTGAGAGCTTGTGTTATGTGGTGGATCTTAGCACCCGACAGGCAGCTCACCCTGACCTTTTCCTTGTTCAGCCTGGTGAGCAGGACGTCAGTGTGCCTGACAATAGAGTCACCTATTACAAGTGTATCAGGTGTGTTGTTTAGCCTTAAGGGCTGTGACTGTTCAGCACACTGGCTTTGTGAGCTATGTGTTGCACGTGTTTTGTTTTGGGGTAGCGGTTGCTTGGGTGTCTGCTTTGGAGGTCTCTGCTGCTTAGGCAGATTTTTATTTAGAGCCTCCGGGTATGTTTTTGTGTGTTTATGTGTTTGGTTTGCTGTCGTGGTAGGTCTATGTGAGACTGGAATTGTAGTGAGTGTGGTTTCCTTCTCCTCCTGACTGGTTACGCCAGTACTGAGTTGAGAGAGCTTAGCCTCCAGTTTGGCTTTATGGTTGCATCTCTCACATGTGTTGGAATTTGTTGGGAGGAGGAGAGGGTTGTCTGTGTTCATGAGGCAGTTGTAACATTGCCTCAAGATTCCCAGATTCACCAGCTGGACCGGAGAGGAGATTGACAACTGACCTTTGGACATGCTAGAATAGTATTGGGAATTCCTTTATAATTGAAAAAAAGGGCCAGTGGGGAACAAGGTACTCAAGGGGAGTTTGTGATGGTGTAGTGCTTTTAATTTTTTTAGTGCTGACTTATATAATTGCTTTAGTGAGCAAGTCCAGGTAACTTAAATGCAATGTGTTACAAGTAACTTAAATGCAAAAACGACAAACAATAACTTTCTTTCAAGTGAAACAAGGAAATAAGTACAGTAAGCAATGCAGATATCACTAGGGATCCACAGAAGCACTGAAAAGCCGCATTTTAGGTGGAATTAGCATTTCAGGGAAATAACAAGCAAACAAACAACAAGCATACAAACAAAGCTAGATTCAGCATTCCTGGATCTAGTCTATGCTGCAGCAAACAAGGTGTACCAATTTCAGTAAGAAACAGTTCAAATATGCAGGCACTATAAGTCTTTAACCAGAAATTCCCAGCTCAGAAGGGCATAGTCCAGCCTCTCCTCCCACAAGAGTGCAGACCAAGAACTTTCTTAATGTAAAATAACTGGCCTGAAGCCCAAGTGCTTAAACCAGAACTAATACACTTTTAGAATAACAGACACTGAGCCCTCAATCAGCAGTTCCCAACTTAGAAGGATGTAAGCTACCTGTCCTGCCACCACAGTGCAGGCCACAAACCTTCCTAATGTAAAACAACTGGTCTGAAGCCCAAACTCAATGTATGTCATTATTTAATGACTTCATTCCTAAATGATTTGCCAGAAAACCACAAATTGTATAAGGAACAAAACAAAAATAAGAAGCAAAAATCCATTCTGCAAAAATCTAGACAGTTGAAAGGTATAGTTCAGCCGGGGCTGTCTTTGAGTTTGCTGCCCTTCCCCCTCACAAAGTCATGGTCAAATGGACCCTCCCCCTTGCAGCCATTCCAATTTCCCATTCTTTGGCTATTTCACCCCATTTACGATAAACACTGTAATGTTCATACCGCTTTACTTCTTCGATGATTTGGATTTCATTTGAAAGTTTTATTTTGCATTTTGCAGCACAAACACTAATAGATGTCTGCTAAACAAAGCAATGTAGTCTTCCAATGAAAATAAACTTAGCATTAAAACTTTTCTGCCCTTGAAACTCACATTCATTGAAACAGCATTGAAACCCACATTCAAAGAAAATACATTTTGCCAGTGGCAGATAAAGATTAACTTTGGGCTGTTTTCAAATCATAGGCCCCTTGCACACAAAACATACATGTGTTCTTTTATACACCTTCCTGATTGTATTAAATTATATTCCTTGTACAATACAGTACAGTTGTTAGAGGGCATTTTAAATTTATTGTTTTGAACATTTTTCCAGTAAACAATGAAACAAAATGCATGCACCAGTAATGACAAAACTGCCCAAATCAGAACATTTCCATCATAAAGGTCGACTCAAACTTCTACAGTCCACCAGTATCAGTAAATAGGCATGATCACTGAAGAAGTAAAAGTCATCTAAATAATTCCACATTAAACAGATCTGTAACTAATGAAGAGGTTGCTGCTAGCAAACAACTTTATATTTCATTGTTTCATCTACAAAGAAAGTGCCTGTTGCCCTTGAGGAATAAATTGCCTATGTTACTTTAAAAAAATGATAAGCTAGCAATATTGCAATAGGGAATAGATGGCAAACTGATAACAGCTTCATAGTTACTAGGTATCTTCACCAGAAAGGACTGCAGCATCCACCTCCCTTTACAACACAGTAAAGTACCAGCAATGCATCTGCATACTGTAGGAGTAGAACCTACAGCCTTCTGCATCAAAAGCAAGTACACTGCCTGTTGTGCTATTAACAATGCAAGCAGACTAAACTTCTCTTCCCTTGCAGCTCACAGCCCCTTGTAAATTCTATTCGACACTCAGCTGTATCCCTGAACTTTGCAGCATAAGAAATCTGGAAAAAGCCAACATATATTGGGGGGGACAAAAGCCCAAAAACCAGGGCCACATTTTAAACATTGCTTATATAATCTTAGAAAGTTCCTAGAATAAAATGCAGTGTTACTGCCATACATTTCACTTCCAAGACTTGAACCTAGGACTCTGCGCAAAACAGTCAGAGCAACATACCATTATGCCAAATCAGCTGTTTTGTGAAATCGAGGAAGACTGAAACTTAAATGGCTACCATTTAGTGAATTCAGTTCAGCTCTTAGCACAAAACACCTGGACAAAGCCAGTAATGGGGAAATACAGCCCCCAAACATATTCAGTGAATTCAGTTCTCACCATAGCTCTCAACCTTAGCACAAAAAACCTGGATGAAGCCAATAATGGGGGAATACAGTCCCACAAATAGGGGCAAATTTCAAATATCCATCTTATAAACTTAGAAAATTGCTAGAATAAAAGATTTTGTGTTACCATGTACTTTTTGAAGAATATGAAGTCTGAAATTCAAATGCCTGTCATTTTTATTTATTTAACATTTGGTAACCAGGAAAGTCTGACTTGGAACAAAAGCCAATTTTCAGCAGAAGCCTAGGGAGAAACATTCCAGACACATATATTTGTAAGATGGGAGGACACCAGAACAACCAAAGGAAACCCACACAAAAACAGGGAAGATATGCAGACTCCACCCAGAAGGCATCCCAGCCAAGAATCAAACCAGAGAACCTCTAGCTGACAGGCAACAATGCTGACACTGCACCATTGCACCATCAACTATGTAAAGAAACAAAAATACAGTAACCACAGATTTTATGAGGAGCAGAACAGAACAAATATGAGGCAAAAATCTGCAACTTTATTTTACAAATGGCAGTGGGTAGGGATTTCCGGCTCTTGCTACCTGCACCCAAGCTACAGGGTTCAAGCCTGAGGTATTCTCCAACCACCATCACGTATCCTGAGTTCTCTCTACCATCAGTATATAGCAACTGGGGCATTACACACACACAAACACACACACACACACACACACACACACACACACACACACACACACACACACACACACACACACACACTCACACACACACACATGCACACACATATACACACACCAGTTGTACCTGCTTCAATGTCCTGAGTCCCCCAGTTCATCTGCAGCAGCTTCAGTTGTATGTCCTCAGTCCCATCCCATGCAAGCAATGTAAAACGTCCTCTCGGCTGGCTTGCCCACGAGACTAGGCTCCAGCCTGCAGATGTTGCAGTCCAGATCTCTTCCATTCTCTGCAGCCATCACTACATAGACTTTTGGGCATCAGAACTGCAGAGATGCCGTCTCCCTATCTAGACTGCTGTGTCAGCAGTCTGGAGTTCTGTGAGTTCCAGGAATGCCGAGCATGCATGCGTGGAGTTCTGGGGCTTGCAATTTTTTTTTCTTCCTTTCCACAGCTTGGGGGGGCTGCAGGCCTGCAATCCTATAGCACGAGCCACGCCTGCATGTGTGTGTTTACTCACTTGACATTTGAGAGAGCATTTTACACCAGCATGTCAGACACTGCTATTACCATCTTCTTCTCACCATACACTGCTGATGTTATCAACTGTAAACTATTGTCAGACACTGCCAAAGCCAGACTTGTGCTGTGGTGCTTGTGTTAACTAATGTACTTTCTAAATGGTTAGTTAGGGGCTCTAGTCTCGCTACAGTCAACTCTCACTACAGTCAAATGTGTGTGCAGACAGCACATAGCCTGATTCACATATCATCCTAAAATTGTTTTTGTGACAGTTGTAGAATGGTATGTGAGTCCAGCTATGTCAAACCCTACTTTGAACATTTTATTGTAGCATACAATGATGTCATCATCCTGTATAACATGCAGTTTGACAGTATTCAAGACAAACCTGTGCTGCAGCAGTAACATTAACTACTGTGTTTGCAAACTTGCAAACTACTTTAGGTGTTCGAATCTGACAGCAGGCAGCTTTTGTGTCTGTACATACACAAATCACTTTTTGCAGACACTTTTACACAGGGATGTGACTCCACATCCATGTCCTATACTCTTCCCAGTATGTATGTTCTCCTCAGCATACAGTGATGCTGTCACACTCCATAAAGTGCAATGTGACAGTGTTACAGTCAGACATGTGTGGTGTTGCTACTCTTAACATTGCATGGCATTCATATTCTATACCTACTCAGATGTAATGTTCAAATCAGGCCCAGTCTCCTGCTGTTTGTGTGGTTGGTGGTACTTTATGGCCATTGTATGATCTTTGGAATTATTCTTCATTGCACTATCACTTAGAAACCCTTTTATGTAGCTGCATGGATCCACCATCATCCTTTTTCACTGGCCAGATGACATGTTTCCTGCAGAGGACCGAAAGATGTCCTCATGTTAAATATGCATACATGAATAATTATACATGAAAGCATAATGAAGCAGAGTCATTCCATGAGCCTTTGCAAGACATCCCAAGACCACTGCATGTGTGGTTGCTAATTCTGTCATGGTGTGGTTCACATGTCCTATATGAACAGTAGCAGGATGCAATGTAATCAAACAAATGTACACATATGCACAATATGCTTACTATTTTCCAAAATATAGACATAGGGATTTTTACAGCATATAATAATAACTAGGATTTTGTGTAATGTTAGCCATTAGACTATAATGTCCTATGACCCTATGACCAGTTGACATGTCAATGTTGCTGTCATTGACATGTGCTGTATTGAGGTGTGGATGTGCAACATGCTACAAAAGGGTCTTACAGTCTGTGATTTGAGTTAATGTATTTATGGCCATTTGTGCCATTGCAGTACATGCTCCTTCTATAACAGTTAATGTAATATGCCTCCTGAGAATGGTATGACACGCTGTTATGTATACTGTTGGTGTATTAGAACATGTGCTATTGTAGTGGAGCAGATCAACCTTCTCCACAGTTCACATTCTGCCATCACAGTGACACTTGCAGTGTGTATGTGTCTACATACCATCATTAAATGTTCTGTGAGTGACATCAATATGAATTCATATTGATTACACGGTCACAGAAGTCTAATCTCATACACATGGTTGTTATGCTGTGATATACACAAAAATGTATCATATGCATTGATGCAACTGCAATCTTGTAGAATTCTTTGTATATGCAGTTGTGTTGCTACACCCAAGGATTATTGAGACAGTCAGCAGCACCATTATGCGACTACTAACATTGTGTTAGGAGATCTTTTGCATGAGTCACAAACAACAAATCTTTAGTGTGTCCTGATATGACATCAGGCTACTGAAACACAGCTTGCCTGCGAAACACATATAGGCATATGTTGTGCAAGTGATGTAAGTGTATTGCATTGGTACCATTTTAAGACTGTGTGCATAGCAACAGTGTGTGGAAAGTGATGAATGACTAAGGCTGTATGGAGATCATTTATGCTAATACATATGTAATGTTTAGTGGAATACAAAACCAAGCACAGATATGTCTGTGGATGTCAGCAGAAATACCCACCCAGAGGACATAAGCAATCTGCTAGCTGACACTTTGTCTCACATGTCACTACCCTGTCACCACTGGCCATCAGCCAAAGCATACATGCAAATATTACTCAGTTTTTATTCTCAGGAGGGGAGCACATCTATGCACTCTCTATGGCTAATAACACAGAAGCAATGGGCCCTGACACATCACAGGTTGCCTATAGAGTGACTTAAAATCTGACCTACCAGGCACAGTTAGATCTGCACATCAATACAGTGTCCAGAATATAGACTTTCTGGAGGATGTATTGATGTACAGATCTAACTAAGTCTATCATCCCATAGAAGGGTGTACAGCAATGTGCATCCTTCTGACTAAGAGGACAATCACCTGATGGATGGAGTTATAGACCCATCCTGACTCTCCTCATCTGTGAAGTAAGCCAAGGATTCATCATACACCTTCTCTAAAAGGACATAAGTAATATCCTGACTGTTTACTAAACCAACATTTGATTTGGTAAGGCTACATCATGTCTGTTACATCTGTTCACTGTCTTCAAGAAGGTTACTAAGGGCATGCATGATGACAACATGATCATCCTATGTAACTTGACCTGGTCAAAGTATTTGACACAAATCAACCATCAGGTATTACAGAGAAACTGTCACAAGTGGCCATAAACTCCTACATCACCAAGTGGATAGACAACTGGAACACAGATGAATATGTTACAGTGTTGCAGTGTATGATGTCATCTCTATCTAGAGTCCAGTGAGCAGATCCATTCCTCAGGGATTTGTGGTAGGCTCTTTCCAGTCCATTATTTAAGTGTCAGACAGCAAAACTGACTTACACATCCTGTCTCAAACCAGCTTTGTGGAGGACTGCAAATTGTGGACAGTCATTGAATCCAAGTGTGGTATTGGTATAATGCATACAGTATCAACATATATAAAGGATTGATGCCACAGCCATGGGGATAATGTAGACTGTTAAGGCCATTTGCCTACTGCATATAAGCAGGTGGCAGCAGATGGGATTATATACCACTTTATCACAAATGCATTCACAACCTAAAATGGTTAGTGCACCCAGTAAAGTACTTTCTATGTCTCAGTTAGGTTTTAGAAACTAAATTATATTTTTGATGATTTGTCTCTTAGACTCACGGTTGGAAATATCCCTGTAGGAAAGCAAGTGCTATAATTAGTAAAACTATGTTTTTCCACCCACCACAAAAGTTCACATGAAGAAATAAACAGGCCATTAAAAACCTTGCACCCATTCATTTTTAACAACTGATTCATCTAAACCTGTACAAGAACTGGTGACACTGTCCAGTTGACTAATACGATCTGTAGATGTTAGTGCACATACATTCTAAATCTTCGGCACAAAGACTTCAAAATGTGCCACAGAATTAAAAATATAGTAATAGGAATAACTGTTTTTTTTTTCCTTTTTTTACTGACTGGGTCATAGTCACATGATTCATTTTAATTAGAAAGAATTAGCATACCTGTCAGACAACAACTATTACTTTTCTCCCATAAGAATGAATCTTCACATCAGAAGACATGGTAAGAAGGTGACAAGGTCACAGCACTAGCTGTGTGTTTTTTTAATGCATTTAATAGCCAGTTAGTTTTATTGGTTCATGGTGAAGATGGATAAAGCCATGATATTCAAACAGAATACTTAAGATATTTTATTTTATTTTATTTGATTGTCATGGTAGCGCACTGATCAAAACAGACAATTTGCAGACACAGCCCAGGTTAAAAAAACTCACAGAAATTGAAATAAAATGAATTAATAGGAAAAGAGAAGCAATACTGTGTGTGTGTGTGTGTGTGTGTGTGTGTGTGTGTGTGTGTGTGTGTGTGTGTGTGTGTGTGTGTGTGTGTGTGTGTGTGCGTGTGTGTGTGTCTGTGTGTGTGTGTGCGTGTGTGTGTGTCTGTGTGTGTGTGTGTGTGTGTGTGTGTGTATAAATATATATATATATATATATATATATATATATATATATATATATATATATGGGTCTATGCCAAATGATCGAGTATTCAGAAACTCAAAACTCATACTGTCAAGACCATATGATCGAGTTTCCAAAAACTTGAACATCAAAAGAAAACAAAAAAACACAAAAATCTACCTTTTTATGTTTTTGCAGGGGGGGCAAGCCCTCTGCACCTCCTACACTCTATGCAAATTATATATACCAACTCCAAGATTGCACTACAGTAAGGAAAAGTGTAAATTTCCCATTCCACATTGTACTGCAATCTCCATTCAGAAGCTTTGGGTTTTCAAAAACTTGATCATATGTTCATGGCCATATGAATTTCGAGTTTCTGCAAATACAATCAACTGAGAGGGATGCATATATATATATATATATATATATATATATATATATATATATATTTATATATATATATATATATATATATATATATATATATATATATATGTATATATATATATATATATATATATATATATATATATATATTTATATTATATTATATTATATATGTGTGTATACATATATATATATATATATATATATATATATATATATATATATATATATATATATATATATATATATCCAGAGGTAGTACAAATAAAAACAGCAAATACAAAGAAGAAGAAAAAAAAAAGAATAGTCTATAGACAACATACGATCATATGATCATAGGAGATTACTAGGCTATAGACCTGTTGGTCATTTTAAGCCTAGCCATTTCAACCCAATGTAATACCGTAGATGTACTAATCATTACCCAAGACTGCATTTAGTGATGATTGCCCTTGTCCAGGAGCATTGTGGGTGCTATCCCCGGTAAGAATTTACTGTACCTCATCCACTCATACGGGTTCCTCTTGAACTGTGTCATAGAGGTGATCTGTTTCACAGGAATTGGTAGCCTATTTCAAAGACATGGCAGTTACTGGGAGATAAACCTGTCCTGCCAGCATGTTCTATTTAAGTCGCAGGCCATATTTAAATCCCTGGAATGAGTAGCCCTACACTCATTTTATTTATGGATATGCAGTAAGTTCATTAGGTTTGGGTCTTGGGTTGCTCTGTAGGCCAAGCATAAGTCTCCCCTAAAAAGTCTAAATGATACTGAGTATAGTAACAGGGGGTTTACTCAGTCCATGTAAGGTATATGCCGGAGGCCCTTGATCTTCTTTGTTAGAAACCTCTGAGGTCTCTCTAATTGTTGTAGATGCTTAGTACGGTACATTCCAAATGGGGCGTTATACTCAATTATGGGATGGATAAGTGCTGAGTATAGGGGGATTATAACTTCTTTTGCTCTCGAGGTAATCTCTCTACTAATCAAGTGAGCTACATGAAAAGCTTTCCTTACAATGGTAACATGCGGTGGTTGAAGTTAAGGTTGCAGTCAACCTATGATCCCAGGTCCCTTACCACTTCATGGGTACTTAGGGTATTGTTATTGATTTGATAGTGTGAAGGGACACTGTTTGTGCCAAAGGGAAAGGTGATGCATTTCTTTGCATTTAGTTTGAGACCATGAATAATACACCAGTCACTGGTCTGTGTGAAACCATCCTGAAATATACTGAAATAATTTGGGGATTAATTGATTACATCTAGTTTGCATTCATCTGTAAACTTGGTCAGCCACAACTCTTTAGTTTTGACCTGAACTCCTGAGAAGTATATACCAAACAGTAGGGGGCTCACCACTGACCCTTGTGACACCCCACTGGTAAGAGGTTTACTGTTTGATGTGAAGTCATCCACTTTGATAGTGTGTGTTTGGTTTAGAGCCAGTTGGCAGCCCTTCTTACAACAAAGGGGTTTACATTCAGTTTGCTAAGTTTATCGGTTATGCCTGAATATAGGATTGTGTCGAAAACCTTTGCCAAGTTGAGGTATACTGTATGCAGAGATTTGCATTCATCAATAGCCTTGGTCACACTTTGAAAGTAATCCAACACAGAGGATCTGCACTTCATGAAGCCTAATTGGGTAGGGTCCAGGGTTTGGAGGTCACTTATGTCTTTATTTATGAGGTCCATAATGATACATTCCATGGCCTTACAGATGAGGCAGGTCAGGTTTATGGGTCTGTAATTCTCCAGGACTGTTGCTAGGTCACTTTTGTGGAGTGGAATGACTGTAGATGATTGAAAATTGTACTTAGTGGTAATGCTGGTTCATGTTTTAGCCTGTTTACATGTTTTGTAAAAATGGTAAGTTCACCAATGAGAAGTAATCAAGAGCTAATACATTAGTGAATAGGTGGAATTGTTAAATGAGAAGTTCACCCAGAAAAGTTTCAAACTGATAATCCAGATACTATATCAGCCGGTTGGGGGTGGTTGCCAGAATGAGAAAAGTAACAGATCATTTAATCCAGGAGAATCAGTGTTCAGTACTACATATAGGTAAATACATATGTGAAGTTATAGTATGCAAATGCAAGCAGGATTTTGTTTCTGAAACCAGTCATAACATTTATTTTCATAACTGTATTGACATAGAATAAACTATCCTCTTTATCCAAATAAATGTTCCTCCCAGTGTTCCCCTCTGTTTCTGATATTATATTGCCAGAGATTTTCTAAGAGCACTTTAAGTTACTTATTCATATTCCAGCTCATAATGCCTCTAAGCAAGATAACAAAATAAAACCAAGGACATCTCTGAAATCTAAACTGATCGAAGGTGTCAAATAGGACATAAGGGGACTGGTTCCCAAAATGCAAATGTTTTTCCAATAAAGTGCATCGAATCATTTCCTGTCTCACATACTCTTATGTTCCTTTTAATCAAGTGCATTACTAGAAAGGGGCAGTGCCACCAACATTTAAAGAAGCATTTATGCATTTATTATCCAACTGCATAAAGGGAGTTTCTTCATTAAGCTCAATAGCTAAAGCTCTGTATTTGTTTACAAGTCCCTAGTACAGATTATTCAAAGCATAGTATGTACTCAGCTTCTTGAATTTCAACAAACATATCAGCTCACTGCGCTCTTCTCATGAGTTTGCAAAATTCTTTATTTTTGTCAGAAATTCTAAATCCCTATTCAATTCATAATTCCACTATATGCAAAAAGGTATCATATTTATGTATGTATGTATGTATGTGCGTATGTATGTATGTATATTTGCTAACTGCCTAGGTGGACATGTCCAAGGACCCTTTTCAGCCATAGCCCAGACTAATTGACAATACAATTGAGAAAAAAAATCAACACAAGAATGCAAATAGCAAAACTCCTACATGTAAATAAGCACTAAAGAATTACATGGGATGAGCACAAATAGGGCAAGAAGAAATACATCATGCACACACGCACGGGCACACACACACACACACACACACACACACACACACACACACACACACACACATGAAAGTACAGTCGTGTAAAATCTTACTGTAACGGTATATGTCCTTGTCTTCACTGCTGCAGTATGCATTACTTATGGGATTACAAAAATAATAAAATTCATGTTTTAGTTGTGTGTATATATCACTGTATGACTGTTATTGAGTAATTTGATTGCAAAGTCTTTATTTGATTTTTTGACAATCATCAACCATATGGTTCCTATCATTCAAGGCCTACCTAAATTACACAAAGATAGAAACAACCCACCCTTTAGACCGATAGTTTCTAGTAAAGGCTGGGTTACATATTCACTATCTAAATACATCAAAAGGAATTTGAGGCTAATAATTGATAACTCAGTGCATGTACTTGATACCAAGCAGCCTCTATTGGACTTAAATAGAACCTTTGGTGATTTTTTTTGAACAGTTGGGTGAATGTCTGTTGGTATCCATGGATGTAAATTCACTCTTTACAGTGATATCCCATACCTATGGGTTAGAAGCAGTCAAGACATATTTAGGATTACATAGTACATATGATAGGAAGAAAACTGATTTTTTATGCATGTTGTTAGAGTTATATTAGAGAATAATATATTTCTATTTGGTCAAAAGTACTATCTCCAACTACTTGGCATAGCTATGGGCACACCCTGTGCCAATAGCTATTCCAATATGATTCTTGCCTATTTGGAGGAGAATTGTGTCTTATCTCAAGAAAATTTTGCCAGTAAGATCCTGTTTTATAAGAGGTTAGTAAATGATCTTATACTGGTATGGAGAGGTACTAGGGGAGAATTAGAAGAGATTTTTACATTCTTGGATACCACTACTGATTTTTTGAGATTCACCCACTTAGTTTCAGACACAGAATTATCGTTTTTGGATGTTACAATATCGAAAGATGTTAGTGGGACATTCACCATGAGTTTATATAGGAAAGAGTGTAGAAGAAACAGTGTCCTTAGTAGAGACAGCATGCATCCCAATTATATTTAAAGGAACATCATGAAGGGTCAAGCCATGCACATATCTAGATTAGATATGAGTCAGGAACAGTTTGATAAAGATACAAGAACTTTCAGTAATGAGCTGTTACAATGTAAGTATAAGAAGACTGAAATTGTGGTGCATTTTAATCAGGTCAAAACACTTAGAAGGGGTAAGGCAAGACCGTATATTCTCGGTGACAGTCAGATTCCCCCTCAACATCATAAGGAAGGACCCATTAAGGAAACTATACCTATTCCTCTTGAATTTGCTGGAAATATTAAGAAAGTACAAGAGGTTGTGTATAGAAATTGGTCAATATTACAATCGGACCTTGAGATAGCTGGGATTGTTGGTACCAAGCCCAATTTCTGCTACAAGAAGAAAAAAAATCTTAAGAGGCTGCTGGGTCAGCCTAGGAATATTGGGGAAAAAGTATATGGTTTAAGCCAATGTGGACATTGTTGCATTTGTGGGGTATTGAACCAAGACAGAGTCTTTATACACCCTAGAACAAACAAAGAATATGAGTTCAGAGTCAGAGCTAACTGTGAAACAAGGAATTTGGTTTATTTAGCTGTTTGCTCTACTTGTCCCTCCTTCTATGTGGGTAAGACCACTTGCTCACTTAGAGAGAGGGTCAGGGAGCATCTGGGAGCTATTAGGAATAGAGAACCGGAGAGAAGTGCTCTAGTGAAACACATTATGGGTAAGGATGGAACACATCATTTTTTGTTTATAGTGGTTAAATGCATTTATCAGGATTCACAGTTGGGAGATATAAAGAGTAAGTTAGAACTGAGTGAACTGAGATGGATAATAGAGCTGCAGGCTGAGAAGAAACCAGGCTTGAATGAGAGGATGTGCATTAAACCCTATTTAAAAATGCGAAGTTTATAATAGGTTTTCATTTTAATTATGCATAGTCATACTAATACGAAGTTTTAATGATATATGTTTTTATAAAGTAATACTTCAATAATAATTGAGTGATTTTGCATAAGTTATATATGAATTTGTGACCTATCCTAATTAGGATGATGTATTCTGTCATTTTAAATTAATTATAGCAATTAAATGTTTAGTTGTTTGTTAATTAATTGTTTAATTGTCAGTCAGGGTGTGTATATACAATTGAGCCTGTTTTGATGAATTGTATGGTCTGATGAAGCATCTTTGATGTGAAAGCGCTAACCAAATTAAATAGTTTTTATTTTTCCTGCCGTGTTTTTCCATCTTTTTCATTTTTACTGAAATTACTTATGGGATTCCCTGTCATGAAGCCCGAGATCTGGCCAGTCATCACCTACACACTCCTCATGTAGTGCAGGGCATAAAGGTGATGCTCAGGTGTACCATCCTCAAACTGATTGTCCCAGTAGGAACAGCAGTCCAAAGAGAACCAAGGGGAACCTGCATATCCAGGAAGGAAAAAAGACCAGGGGGACGGAGGGAGGGAGTGAATACTGCAGCTGTGAAGGCAAGGACATCTACTGTTATGGTAAGATTTTACATAACTGTACAATGTCCTAACATTCATCACTGCAGAATTCATTACATATGGGAGAGTGCCAAAGCTCAAGAAGAAACTTGGGTGGAGGAAGCAGTAGGAGAGCCTCCTAAGAAGCCATGAAGAATGGCATTAGCAAAACCAGCCCTAACTCTGTAGATACCAAACAACTTGTAATGTTTGGTAAAGGTATGCACACACGTCCAGGTAGCTACTTCAAGAATAGAATTAGCATCTGAACCCTTGAAAAAAACACCAGAAGAAGACACAGCTCTAGTAGAATGAGCCTTTACAGAAAAAGGAAGGGTCTCACCATGAAAAGTGTAACAAAAAATATAGCCTTTTAAATCCAAGTAGAAATAGTTTGCTTGGAAACAGCCAGTCTTAAAGACCTAGGATGAAAGGAAACAAACAACTGATCAGATTTTCTGATAGCTTTAGTCTTATCCAAATAAAATCTGAGCTGTATATGCACATCTAAGGTATGCAGTACCCACTCACTGTCAGATTGTGGAGAGAGGAAAAAATTAGGCAAATTAATAGACTGATTAAGTGACAACTTATTAACCACCTTGGGCATAAAAGAAGGATTAGTACACAAGGACACCCTGTCCTCATAATAGGTTCATAGGTTCATAGGTTCATAGGTTAGTACTAGGCTATCAGCCCTAGGGCCTATACAAGCCTAGCCATAACAATTCCCTGAATATTTCTTCCCACATTATTTACTTTCCTGGACCCCTGTCTAGCAGGGTGACTGACGTGATCCCTGGGGTGAATTTCCTTTCTCCCATCCAATCATCAAGGTTCCTCTTGAAGAGGTCCAAAGAGGCACTCTGCTTGACATGTATGGGCAATCTATTCCAGAGTCTGGGGAGTCTCTGGGTCAGGAACCTATCCCTCCAACATGTTTTGTTTATTGTGATGACAAGGTTTAGATCCCTGGAGCGTGTAGCTCTGAGGGATTGGGATTTCTTTAAGTGTAGCATGTCCAACAGCTCTGGGTTTGACATGGCCTTGTATGAGAAGCAGAGATCGCCTCTGAGTAGACGATATGCGACAGAGTATAGCTGGAGTTTTTTAAGGCGATCAGCATAGGGCATCTGCTTTAGGCCTGTGATTCTTTTAGTGAGGTATTTCTGAGGCCTTTCCAGTTGTTGCAGATGTCTTGAGAGGTACATACCAAATGGGGCATTGTATTCTATAATGGGTCTAATGAGGGATGAGTACAGTGGGACAATGACCTCCTTTTTTCTGGATGAAAAGCCCTTCGTGATGAGGTGTGCCACATAGAAGGATTTCCTGACTGTTGTGGCAATGTGGTTATCGAAGGTGAGACCACTGTCCACCTGTGTCCCTAAGTCTCTTATCACACTTTCTGTGTTTACTCTACTGCCACCTATATGGTAATTCATGGATACATGTTTTTTCCCAAAGGGGATAACAATACATTTCTTGGCATTGAGCTTGAGCCCATGGCTCTGGCACCAAGCATCTGTTTCTGTAAGGCCCTTTTGTAGAGTATCCACATCACTCAGGGGTGCAATAATGGCTCCCAGTTTGCAGTCATCTGCAAACTTTGTTAGCCAGAGTCCCTTAGTGTTGACCTGTACTTCAGAGAAGTAGATGCCAAACAAGAGCGGCCCCAGGACTGAACCCTGAGGTACTCCACTTGTCACTTGTCTGGAGCTGGATTTGGAGTCAGCTACTTTTACAGTGTGGGTTCTATCAGTAAGCCATTTAGCAACCCATTGGGTGACATAGGGATTAATGCCCAACTTAGTAAGTTTATCTATGATTCCAGAGTGGGGGATGGTGTCAAAGGCCTTGGCAAGGTCTAGATAGGCTGTGTGGACCACCTTTACCCTTGTCCATGGCTCTGGAGACTAATTCAAAGAAGTCAATCAGGTTCAGGAGACAAGATCGGCCCTTCACAAACCCAAACTGGGTGGGGTCCAGTGTTTGAAGGTTGCCAATGTCTTTGTTTATAAGTTCCATGATAATATGCTCCATGGCCTTGCAGATAAGGCTTGTCAGACTGATGGGACGGTAGTTTCCGGGATCCAAGGTGGATCCCCCCTTGTGGATTGGGATAACTATAGCTCTGCGCCACTCAGTGGGCACGAAACCTGAGGTGAGACTATGATTAAACATGACACTTAGGTGAGGTGCCAGTTCATATTGTAGTTCATGTAGTACACAGCCCGGGATGTCATCTGGTCCCATGGATGCTGTATTCTTGGCTTTAGAGAGTGCATTTTGTACCTGTGTGGCCGTTATTACTGGAATTTGGCAATCTTCCGGTATTGAGATGGGCCATTTAGGGGGTGAGAGTGGGGTGAAGTTGGCACTGAATCGATCTGCCAGGATATTGGCAATATCCTTCGGATCAGTATATTTAATGCCATTCTGTTTTAGCTCAGAGCAGATCTGAGCATTGCCATTTAGATTCTTGACATAATTATAGAATGCTTTGTGGTTGTCTTTGGAATCTTTGGCAATTTTATTTTATAACTAGCTTTGGAGGATTTTATGAGGCATCTCAGTTTCTTACTGAGGCTAGTAAGGAGTTTTTGCATCCTGGGATTTTCCTCTTTTCTGCAAAAGTTTCTTCCTTTTGTTGTAAAGTTTGTTTATGGCAGGGGACCACCAGATTGGCTTCCTTTTTTGGATGAGAGCATTTTGGTTCTATTTGGGATGGCACGATTCATGCATGAGTGGATGTGCTCGACGGTGCCGTAGTGTAGGATTCAGCAGTTGAACTTTCAGTTCCGTCTGCATGGGTGTCATGAAGTTTGTCACTTCTGACTTGAGTAGCATGAAGTTGGCTTTAGAGAAGTTTTTATGGTGGTTTGTTTACTGGGGGGTGGGATGTGGATGTTAAGGGTGATTAGCTTATGGTCAGACCTGACTAACGAGGGGGTTACCATAGGTATGGAGCATTGATTTCCCATGTTGGTAATGACCAGGTCTAGGATATTGGAGCCCCTGGTGGGACTATGGATTAGTTGATCCAGGGCATTGGAATTTATGAATTCCAAGAACCGCTATAAAGGTGTTGGGACATGAGTAGTTTTCCCAGTTAATGGCAGGGTAGTTAAAATCACCCAGTATTAGGGTGTTTGTTCTATCTTAATATTTTCCAGTATGTTTAGAAAGGTGTAGTGAGAATCTTGGGGTATGGTGGGGGATCTGTAGCAAGCTACAATTTGGATTGCAGTCTTACCTAGTGTTAGTTGCACTTGGAGAATTTCAGACACATTGTGTTGGCCAACTAGCCTGGTGGTGTGAATATCCTTGGTGAATATTAACACTCCTCCACCTTTAGTGTTTCGGTCCTGGTTTGGTGGCCGAAAAGTGTGGTAAGAGTTGTAGCCTGGTATTGCAGGGGTGCTCTCTGGAGCCTTGAACCAGGTCTCAGTTACTGCACAGATATCGATGTTCTCCATTTTTAGGAGTGCCTCAAGACAGTGCATTTTGAGGTTTAGACTTCTAGCATTGAGTAGCATTACCTTCAGATTTTGCATGCTTGTAACTGTTATGGTGGTGGTTTTGTCCTTTGAAGTTTGCCTAAAAAAGGCACTATAGGGGTGGCAAGAACCTTAGCCAGTAACCTGAATCTCATGGGCGACAGGTGCAGACCATCTCTGGCAAAGCATCGTGGTCTGTCAATCATGTCATCCCAGGCAGACAGATACTGGATCCCCTTTGAATGACACCATAAGCTTAGCCAATTGTTGAAGTCAATCATTTTATCCTTATATTGTGGTATCATTCTGGGCGAAGGCAGGATGCTACTCAGGGCTAGGGTCATAACTGCCTAGGCCACATGATCCGAGAGCTCTTCCATGTCTCTTTTCATGTAGTCCAGGGAGGTACGTCTCAAGTCATTCACTCCAACATGGACAATGACAGAGTCATATTTGTACTTGTTGTGGAGTGACTTGAGTGCATGCGTTATGTGGCGGATCCTGGCACCCGACAGGCAGCTGACTGTAACTTTCTCCTTATTCAACCTGGTGAGAGGGACATCAGTGTGCCGGACTATAGAGTCACCTATGACTAAAGTGTTAGGTACATTGTCTTGCCTTAGGGGCTGTTGCTGGGTGGCACACTGGTGTTGTGAACTATGTGACACATTGGTTGTGATTGGTGTTTGTTTGCGTTAAATTATCAAAAAAGGTGGATAAGTCATAAGGGCTTGCAACTCAGACACCCATATGGCAGAAGTAAGAGCTAACAGAAGAACTGTCTTCCAAAAACAATATTGCAAGGAAGCTAAAAAAGCAGGCGCTAAAGGAGTCAATTTCTTCAGAATGAAATTAAGATACCAGGGAGGAGGAACAGGCTTACTGGGAGGTCTAATATTAAAGACTTTTTTTAAGAAGTTGCTAAGCCTCAAATCTAGAAGCAAACAGGGGAGTTAAAGGCAGACAAGCAGAAAGCTGAAAAGTGTACCTTAATAGAAGAATAGGCCAAACCAGCATTGAGAAACTCACAGAAATAAGAGAAAACCAAAGCAACATCCACAGTAAGTGGGTCCAGGTCACGAGAAAGACACCAAATAGAAAATGTCTTCCAATTCATTAAGTAGGATTTCCTAGTAGTAGGTTTCCTGGCCTCCTGCAAGACCTGCAGCACATCCTCAGAAAAAAGGTGTCATTGAGAGATCAAAACCCTATCACCCATAGTGTCAGGTGAAATGTGGGCAGGTGGGGATGAATGAGAGATCCCTTGCCTTGTGTGAGTATTCTACACTGTGAGGTCACTTGTGATGATTGCCCTTGGCTAGATGCAGAAGTAGAGGGAACCTGTGCTGTTGTGGCCAAAAGAGAGTCCCAGAAAGATTTTGGGAGCATCCTGTTGAATCTTGAACAGGAATCCCAGAATGAGATGAAGGGGAGGGAATGCATAAAGAAACATCCCCTTCCAAGAAAATGAGAGGGCGTCCACCTTCCAGTCCAGAGGACCTGGGACTGGCACAAAACAGAGGAAGATGTCTGTTCAGAGGGGAGGCAAAGAGATCTACTTGAGGAGTACTCCACTGGTGAACAATGTCCAGAAACACATCCCTGTGAAGCATCCATTCATGGGATTGAGTGAAGGACCTTTTCAGAGTGTCTGCCACAGTGTTATGATCTCAAGGAATATAAACTGCCTGAAGAGTCACTTGATACTTGACAGCCAGATCCCATAAGAGAAGTGTCAACTGGCAAAGAAGGTAAAATCTTGTTCCTCCCTGTTTATTGATATACCACATAACTGTGGTATTGTCTTTGAATAACCTGAGAGGCCCCAGACAAAAAAAGGATGAAAGGCCTGAAGAGCCAACATAAGAGCTCTCATCTCTTTGACATTGATGTGTCCCTTCTGCTGACTAGGTGACCACACTCCCTGAACCTTCAGGAAGCCAAATAGTGCTCCCCATACCACATCGGAAGCGTCTGTGAACAGATCCTGAGAGGGAAGAGGAGGAGGATGAAAAGGGAGCACTGGATTCAGAGATAACTGCTAAATCTACCACAGAAGTTCCTTCTTGAGACAAGGGAGAAGAGGAACTGTGAAGTCTAAACGATGTGCATGTTGAAGCTACTCCGACTTCAGAAACCACTGGAACTTCCTCGAGAATTTTGGCCAGAGGAAAAAACAGTTTGAAAATAAGAAATGAGAGTTAAGGCCTTTGCCTTTATAGGAGGCAGGCATGCCATTATTGGCACTGTCTGAATCCTGCAACCCAGAAAGACATGATCCTGAGAAGGAGTCAGGGAAGACTTTTTGAAGTTTATTGTGAACCTCAGATTTTGAAGAAGAGAAATGGTAAAATAAAGATTTTGCAAAAGGACATCTAGAGAGGATGCCTGAATCAGCAGGTCATCCAAGTAAGGAAATATTTGGATCCCTTGAAGTCTACAAAAAGCAATCACAGGAGTGAGGCATTTGGTGAATGCCCTTGGTGTAGTAGAAAGGCCAAAGGGCAAAGCACAAACCTAAAAATGATGGGAAACAGCAGAGAAACACAACCGTCTGAAAAGAGGATGGATTGGAATATGGAGATAAGCATTCTTGAAATCCAGACACATCAGAAAGGCCTGAGGTGGCAAGAGATGAAAAAGGGTCTGAAGGGACAACACCCAAAAGGAAGGCACCTTCAGAAAAGTGTTTAGATGAGCGAGGTCTAGAAACTGTCTACAAGTACCTTCTTTTCTGAGCATTAGAAACATTCTTGAATAAACCCCCTTCCCCCTTTGGGACACAGGCACCTCTTGAATGGTACCCTGAGACAAGAGATCTCAAAGAATTTCTGGGAAAAAAGGAAGTTGTTCCTGAGGAGGCTGAGGAATGCCCATAAAAGGAGGACAGGAATTCCACACCATGAAGTATCCCTGACGAATGACTTACAGAACCCAAAATCATGGGTGATTCAAAGCCAAATAGGAAGAGAAAGAGCAAGGCAAAGAGAAAGAGGAATGTGGCTGGAAACAGGTGGATAGTCAGACATCACCTGGTTTGTTAGGAAAGGAAGGCTCTAGAATGCCTGCAGTCTGAGTGGCCTTAGCAAGAGGAGCCCATTTACCACCCTTTTGTTACCTTTAGTAGGAGGGCGAGATTGCCTACAAATAAAGGCTGGCTTGGAAAGGTAGTTTCTCTGAAATTTAGGCATAGGAGAAACAAAGACATGTTTAAGCTCCTGTAAGGCCTTCCCTTGTCCTGAAGAGACTTAAACATGCCGGCAGATGCTTCCCCAAATAAAGGTTTGGTATCCAGAGGAGCATCCAGCAATTTATCCTTAATAGCATTGGGTAAAGGTTGAAGTCTAAGCCAAGCATACCACCTCAGTACTGAAACAAAAGCAGCAGTCCTAGAAGATGCATCTGCTGCATCATAACAGCATTTGTTAGAATGATGAATTACTTGAGAAGAAGTCCCTAGCAAGGAAAGAGCAGGGGATTTACTCTCAGAGTCTGGAAGGTCAGACAAAAGCTGACAAGCCTGAGAAAGAAGAGCCAACACATACCTAGATATATAGGTCTGATAATCAATAACCCTAAAAGCTAGGGTAGCAGAAGTATAAACCTTCTTATCCAGCCTGTCAATGGTGTTGCTGCCCTCATCAAAAGGCAGCAACTTGGATGAAGGAAGCAATTGAGATAGCTTATCAGAGGCTACAGACATCACATGGATGGTCAGCTGCAGAATATTTGAACAAAAGGAACAGTCTTCAGGCACCCTATAAAACCTATTAGACTTCATGAGAGAATGAGACAGAGATTCATGCACTTTAGAGGCATTAGAAAAACACATCTACTAAAGCAGCCAAGACAGGAGGAGCAGCTGCAGGTTTAGGAGATTCCATCTTCAGTGCCTCATAGTACCTCTTGTGGATATCAGAAACCTGGGCACAATCCCACTTTAAAGTTTCCATCATCCTAGAGATTTTGTCCCCAAAGTAAATTTCTTCATAGGTTCATAGATTAGTACTAAGCTAACTGCCCTTGTGAGCCATTTTAAGCCTAGCCAATTATCCCTTGTGAGACTCAAACCCTGCACATTGTTCTTGTAAGGCAAGCACCTTAACCATCAGGCTACCCTCAGAAGCAGTACCTGGGCTATTAGAATCCTCCTCCTCAGACCTGTCGTCTGGAGGAGAAGGAATTTGGGTAGAATAAGTAATGGATTCTCCATCAGAATCCAACTCTTTCTCAGAAGAATTTAATTCCCTGGAGCTTTTAGGTGAAGAAGAAGACCAAGGAGGTGCAGGAACTGAAAACCCTTGAGGAGACCTTTAAGACAGTAAAGCATTAAATAACCCCCGATTAAAGGCTTGCCACTCACTTTGTGGATCCCTAGGGCAGAAGAAACATGTCTAGTTTTCTGTTTCTTTTTTAAGGGGACATCCATCCTAGAAAACTGAGATGGCTCTGACTCAGGATTGCATTCCACAGCTGTAGTAGTAACTTCTTCCCTAAGAAGAAACTTCAGAACCCCCCTAGACCCCTTGGAAACAATCAACTGTGGTTTTTACTGAACACCCAAAATGGATGCCTGCAAAGCCTCATTGGATGTGTTACCCACCAGAACCTCCCCGCCTCCAACCTGGACATGGCAGAAGAATCTGACAACACAACCAGGTGAGTCTCTGTGTTTGTACTAACCTTGGGAGAGACCTCCAGCAGAAGCAGGACAGTGGAATATTGCTGTCTTACCTTTTTCACCTTCTTCTTCCCTAATGACTGACCCTTGGAGCAGGAAGTTATATCCATAGTATCTTTAGCGAGCAGCTTCATACACTTGTTCTCAAGATACAATGAAAGGGAAAAAAACTACTATGAAGGGTTTTTGGGATAAACGCCTGATAAACAGAACAAGACATATAGTTGTGAGAAGCTCCTAGACAAAAAAGGCACTTATCATGGCGGTCTTTATGGAGAATTTGTCTCCCACACTGGCATTTACCTTTCTTGGATGACATTAACTCCCCAAACTGCACAAAAAATGAAGAAAAGAAGAAAACCCCCAACTGGGTACTTATCTGCAATGATGAGGACTTCAGCAAACAGAAGAAATCACTGGAATTCCAATAAACAGAAAAAATGTCAAAAAACAGATGGGGGCAAATAGACTAATGGTTAAAACTGTTTGGACTGGCAGCAAAAAAGTTCCAAGGATGGTATGCCTGAATGTCACCTTTGTTCCTTATGCTACATAAAAAATAAAACATTTGTGCAAAGGAACAAGTCCTGTCAACTCCACATGTTGTGGTCATGCTCCCTACACCCCCAAAACCTGTAAATACCAACTCCATGATCACACAAAAGTGAAGAAAGAGAAATCTCCCAAAAGAAAAGAATTATAGCTAAAGCATGCTCAGGAATTGTACCAATAAATGTGCAATAAAGGGGACTGTGAACTCGTAACCTGAAGGGCTTTACATACAACACACAATGTGTATGAATACCACCACCTACTGTTACAAGGAACAAAGCTGCAGAGAGTCTGAAACCCTGTCCTTAGACATTCTGAAAGAAGAAACATTTAGAAAGCTCTGAGTTGTTGAGTTATGAGGGAGAAGAACTATTGTAAAGAGCCTGAGAAGTAACAATTCTTTGCATCAGGGATCCAGCAGCATGCAGAAAAGCCCAGAAAGAATCTCCACAATATAGAATTGAAGGTCTTCCCAAAAACCTACAGATGTGGCAACTGAAGAAGTTTCCACAGATTGAGAGGACTGAATTAGGGTGATTAAGGCTTTCAGGTAATCTGAAATTGATTACCCTGTAATGAAATCTGCATGATAATCACCTATAAAGTAGGAAAGAAGTGGCCAAATGTTTGCTCACAGCTTTGCTTCCACATATATTAAGGAGATAGGATAATAGTTGCAAAAATTTAAGGCATCCATACATAGATTCAGTTCTCGGAAAAGAGAGAGCTTTAATGTAGGCGAATAGTCTCTGTTGGGGGCTATTTCATGAAATATGGTTATTTTGACCAGGTTGATTGCAGAGAGTGTTTCATATTGCTGTGTATTTATTCTGTCTGGTCCTGTGTTTTTTCCATAGGAGACTATTGCATGACATTAGCAATTTCATGAGCTGATATAGAGGCATTTTATGTGCTTAAAATTGAGAGAGAGAGAGAGAGAGAGAGAGAGAAGTGAGGTAGGTTTAGCTTATTACGAACCCTCTGTCTGGAGAGCTGTCTGTGCCTGTCACTGTAATGAGGCTAGTTGAGTTGGCATGTACAGCATCATCCTCTCCAACTATCACCATGGAATGTCTATATTTCCACAGGGGGGACACAAGCTTGGGGTCCTGCTGCATTACTGCTAAGGACATTATTTATATTAAGCAGGATCAGCAGAGCAGGGATACAGCAGAGAACTTAAATGTTGCTTGTAAACATGTCAGTCTTTCCCATTTAAAAGCATTCCAAATCTTTTTAAGTCTCTAAATCTCAGTTTTGTTTTGCATTGCTGTGAATAAAGCTAGATTTTTTTAAATACTTTTATTTTCAGGAATTTTTAACAGTCAACAACAGTATAACATGAACAGTTGCTATCATGATACATTGAACAATAACATCAGAAAGCAAAATAAAGCGACGTACAGCAGACCAGGTCACCAACTTTAATAGCAATATATTCACTCATGAGTTCATATTCATGATATTCATGAGTGAATATCTTGCTTTTAAAGTTGGAGAGCTGGTCTGCTGTATGTCATTTTATTTTATTTTATCAGTCTTTTGTTTGTTGTTGGAAACATCAGGAAGTAAACCTGCTGAAATAATTGTCAAAGTTAACCATGAGTGATTCAAAATAGTCTATGCTCCATGAGGTATCCACCAACAACTTTTACAGTAAGAATTATGAAAGTATGCATATCCTTTTAACTAAAACAGTTTAAATCATTGACATATAACTACTGTCCAGGTAAGGTGAGATAGAATCAAAAATAAAGTGTCGTTTGTACAAGAATTTCAACATCTGATCTATAAAGTCTGCTGCAAAAACTATATAATCCTACAATCAGGAAATACTTCCAAAGAAAACAGCTAGTTTGATGGTTCACCAGACACTCCCTATGAAAAAGGTAATGAGAGGGAAGACACTATAACTAGTCATGGTGGATGTTATGACATACTACCTAAGTTGCCAATTTACTTCATCCCACATCTGAATTTTGATGCATTGGCTGGATCCCATCTGCACTGATCAAGATAAGAAATTGGAAGGGACTGGGATAAATTTACACGGGGAAGAGGCTCAATAATTCCATTCAGTGGGCCCAGCTATTTTGTATTCTTTGCTCACTATGACATTGCCTAGCTAGACTGTGCTCTGATTGGTAAATACCTTGCACAATATGCCGACACTCATCAATGCTGGTGGAACATCATCCTTCCAATGGCACAAAATGTCTTTTTAGCTGCTTGGAGGAAAATAAGGAGCAAGACCAGTGATCTGATGCCTGCTATAAACCCCAAAATAGTCATGTCCTCTTTCTGACTGTGCTGAAGAAAGTATAAAGCAGATATCTTTGAACAAAATGCCTCCCAGAATGAGCAGACCTTGGAACATTACCAGATTATATGAGCCTATGTTGCTTTAGGTTTGGCTGTGAGCACTGTCAAAAACTTAGCTGCAGTAAAAGGCCCAAACCATGAAAAATATCAGGAGTGAGGAACAGGTTGTGTAAATATTTCCAAGTAAATAGTCACCATCTAGTGGATAACATGAGCATCCAAAGGGATTTCTGTGCCTGCAGGATATCATCATATAATATACCAAGGGTCACAACATCAGAGTGCTGTCTCTTGTAATCTTCAAGTGACTTGAAATATATGTGATGTAAAAATGAGTAGAAGGTGGAAAAAGCATGTATTAACTGATATAAGGTGGTTCCACTGGTCTAACAGCAAACTGAAGAAGGAAGATTTTAAGACCCCAGCAAGAGTTTGTATACTGTCTTGGTGACTAAAGATATACATTAGTTGGTTATGACAAAGGTCTGATTGGCAGATAGGAAGAAACATTGTTTTAGGGCTGCAGAGGCAAAGAATTGTGTAGAATAGTGTGTGTGTGTGTGTGTGTGTGTGTGTGTGTGTGTGTGTGTGTGTGTGTGTGTGTGTGTGTAGTACCTTTAAGAAGCATTTCAAGGACAGCACATGCATATAAATAGCAAGCACGTGCTAGCTTCAGTGCCATTTTGAGACTGCAGCTAGGGAGTGGGCATGTATGAGTACAATAGCTAGTTTGTTTATAAGCTTATCGAAGTTAAAATTATTAAGCCTCAATCCTGATGTGTTTGTACATAATAAAGCTGCATGATCAGAACCCACAAATATTTGTCTGTTGTATCCTGACCAGACAAGTGACAAGCTGGAAGAAGAGGAGTGCCATATCGCTAAGGGTAAAATAGATAGAGGTAAGTAAAAGAGAGGCAGACTTAGAATGGGAAGCATAAGAACATGGAGGCTCTTGGAACAGTAATACCCTTTAAGACTCTGATAATGTCCTAAATGAATTATGTTTTGATATTGTGAGTTCCCTATAATTTGCCTTTCTTTTTAAACCCCTTAGCTATCGTATACAACAGGGAGTACTGGGATATCTCTAGAAAGTTCACCTCAAAGGACCAGGGGCAGAAAGTCCAGAAGGATAGAAGCCCACAAGGGTTGCATCCATGGGAGTGAGGGCTCAGGAATATACACGTCCATGAACTAGCTCACTGGGACTTTAGAAGGGCATGGAGAATTCCACCTTCTGGGCATGCACTATAGTGAACTGAGGATGGTCCTCTCGGAGTATACAACACCCAAAGGAACTTGGAAGAAGGAACATATCCCTTTTCCTTAAGGTGATTGCACAAATTAGTTTCAGAAGCCCCTGCATTCTATATGAAATGTTGGGATAAAGAATCAGCTTAATAAGATGCAACTTAATATCAAAGGGGATTGGCCAACCCTCCAACTCAGTCAATGTATTATCACTTATGGATTGTATTTGCTCTACATCCATATCCCTTATTTCTAAAGATGTACAAGCCAGAGAGTCCCAAAATAGGGGAATGTTAAGGCATTAAGTGTAAGATGATAGGCATTAAAAAGTGAAGGAGAGCAAGGGACATTACAAGTGCATAAAAGGGATTTGGAGGGGTTAAACCTATATCCAGAAATAGGATACCATTCACAAAGCAGTACCCAGACCTTGTGGTAAGTATGTTTGGCATCTTTAGACATTACTAACAAGTCAGCATGGGATAAAACAATCCCATTGCTTAGGCACTGTGAATGTATATCACAATCCACTTCTTGTAAAACCTCTCTCCGCTGTACAGGTAGGGACTCTGTCACTAATATAATTTGAAGAGGAGACAGTGAACAACTCTGGTGTACTCCTCTGTTCAGAAAAAAAAGAGGCTGACACATAAGGACCTAGCATTACTGCTGCCATGGCTCTGGTGCAGATTGCTTTGATAATACTTGACAAATGATGTCTGAAAAACAAATGCCTCGAGAACCTGGTAGAGATGTAACCAATTAACCATGTTGAATGCTTTCTCATCATTGACCAACCAAAGGTCTGAAGGACTGTTATGCAGTTTCTGCTATTCTGTCCAATGAGCCACTTTCAATATATTGTGCCAGGCAGACCTGTCCTTAACAAACTCAACTTGATCCATACGTATTAAAGTGGCAGCATCAATGCTAATTTCTCTGCTCAGATGCTTGTATACACCTTGATATCCACATTTATGCTTACAGGCCAGACAAGAGGACAGTTGGGGATAATTGTGTAATATTACAACTTTAGCTCATCAGGTGCTATCTGAGTCTTCCTATCCAGATTTAATTGAATTTCCTTCTTTGACTGAGAGTACTGGGTATTCAGCATTGGGGGGAAGTGTCTCTGAGTGGAGAAGATCAATTCCTTATATCTACTTTGCAATAGGTTCAGGGTTTTGTTCCACAATTTCCATAAACTGTTTGCCAAGACCCGTTGCATGCAAGAAGATTTTATACTAGTCCCGCAAAATGTGGGGTTGATACCCTCCACATGAGTGAGTGTGAAGAAATTCCTGGGTATTTTTTTTTCTTTATCAGGAAATGTGATGGAATCTACTGTAGAAGGAGGATAGTCACCAAATACTGGGGATGAGAGAAGATGGAGTGGTGAACTGAAATTAGATTGCATCACGATCAGAACAGGGACAGGGAGACAGAGCATATGTGGGCCACATATCTAAAAGCTCATCCTCTATTCAAATCCTATCAACCTGACTAAAAGTGTTATGCCTCAAGGAATAATAAGTGATAAGGGGCTTCACTGGGTGAGTATATAATCTCATGTTTGCAAGTGCCAGATCTTTTGTCCAGGACTTATAAACTTAGCCACTGATGTTACTATGATGATTCATGGAGCTGATGTGTCTGTGTCTCCTGTAAGACAATGCAAGTCTTTAAGTAAAATTAGGTATGCCTTGACCCAAAATGGTGCCTGGCCTCTCTAAAACTCTTAGTTGAATGCAAGTAATTGTTCACCACTGTTAGTACCCTCCCACCTAGTCATGTTATCATACCCACCATCTCTCCTCCTGGGAAATTAAATGCTTTCAGAACCTGGTATGAGACAAAACTTTTCCTCAACATTAACACCACCCCTTTGTACTTGGCCATGGCATGTGAGGAGGAAGTTAAAAGATCATTGCCCCAACTTTCCAGCTTGAAATGCTCATTAAGTGATAGATAGGTTCATAGGTTCATAGGTTGGTACTAGGCTATCGGCCCTAGGGCCTATACTAGCCTAGCAATAACAATTCCCTGGCTATTTCTTCCCACACTATTTACAGAAGTGATCCTGCAGTCTACTGTGTGTCTCCTGGTGATGAGAGGAGGAGACACATTTGTGCAAACATGTGAAAGGAAAAGGAATTTAGTAGATGTGGAAGAATACCCGGTTATCTAACCCCATAGATGGGGTTCTTGCAGTCCTAGTAAGCTGGGTGCTTGAGACCACACCCACATGTGCAACCTAGAATGTTTGATGGGGAAATTGATAGCATTCATATTAATATATAATGTCTTCATTAGACAGCATGGATTCTAGAGAACTACAGAAATTTTCCTCATCTTGATATATACTTATCAGTGTCCATGAGCTATTTCTACTGTTCCTAAGATCTAATAGCCAAAAGGTATGGAGAACCAGTAACCCAAAAGTAAGAAAAAGAACAGGTTTGAAATGTATAAAATCACTACAGAAGTAAAATTATTCTGCAGAGAAATAACCATAAGCAGTAAAAAACTTAAAAACTATGTAAAGTCAAATAGGAATCATAAATTCCTAGGTCTCCTTCTCATGGTTGTCAACACCTGAGGTTGGCCAAAGAAAAGTAGTGCTAACATAATTTAAATAGGTGCAGTCTAGTGGCATGTATGTTTGCAAACAAAAACCTAAGTATCCAATAGCTTGTCTAACAGTTGTATATCAGGCAGTCAAATGTTTAAGCACTCACAATATTCATGCTGGCTTCACTAAGGGAGGACAGTTCACTGGAGGGAGAGTCTCATAGTGACAATGAAAAGAAAACATTACTTCAAACCATGTGACAGTCACAGCAAATAGCTTACAGATTTAGGTGTAAAGATTTGTCTTGTTGCCTTGTTCACTTGAGACCTGGCAAAGCCACTGTTGAGTCTGTAGTTGAACAAGCTTGCCTAGATGGTATATTTACCCAAACCATTTTCTCAGGAAGGGGAATGGATGTTTTGTCCTGCAAGTATCTGATAGCATCCTCAAGCCAACTGAGCACATGGGTGCCCTATGTGTACTTCAGCCTCAGATGGGCTGGATATAGGAGAAGCTTTGAAACAGGCACCTTTTATGTTCTGTTCCTCACCTTCCTGTAAGCCCAAAAATATGTGTGTTATTTTTTTTGGCTATGGTTTTCATCATCCTCTATGTGGACCTTCAACCTTTGAGTGAAATCTAAAAGGAATGTGATTTGGTTCTCATTTCAGACTTTTTAGAGCATTCCTTTTCCCTTTTTAAATAGCTAGTGCTGAACATAGAGGAGTTGTTTTGAATAACTGGAGAGTGATTAGAGGAAACACTGGTTTACAAACAATGTTAGGACCCAGAACTCATTTTATACATCAAAAGAGGGCAAATTTAGAATAATTATCCGAAAAAAATAGGGGCTTAAACTTCTCTTTTAATGGCAGTAGATCAGGTTTCAAGAAAGTTACTTTTCCCTGCTCTTCATATAAACAGTGTAGGTATATTGATATGATCAAATTATTACATTTTGGACATTTAAATAAGAATCGACTAATTAAGTACAGGTATGATTGTAACATTTTTGGTATAGTGTATATCACTTTATGTTCTAGCTACCCACATTTTTTTATAGGTGAGTGTATTATGAGACTGAAGAAATGCATTTATGAATACAATTAGACTATCAGTTATCAGAATTTAAATAATGCTTTCTGCAAGCATTCTATGATATGCATTCATTAAAAAATATATTTTTAAGGTAGTCGAAAATTTTCAGATGTCTTTAAGAGGAAGGACTTTAACAACTGTCTGGAATATAACAAATTACATTGGCATCTGCTGCTTTCAGAGAAACCCCCTGTTTTAGATGAAGCCATTAATATTACATGTATTTTACAACAGAAAGGGTACGTTTAAAAATAGTTTGCAAGTCTATCAGCAATTGTTAATATATTATGCTGACATTTTTAGTGTTTGTCTTACTTAACAATGACTTTTGTTCTGTTTCTTTAATATATAACCATGTGTCAGTTGATGTCCATCATGTGACTTTGTGTTATTTATAGTGATATCATTATTATTCGACTGAGTCTTCTGAGGAAGTTCCAATGTATTGGGGGAACAAAAAGACTTAACGTTCATCACCCACACCCCCCGCAAAGGTAATCACCTTGAAAAACTTCTCCAAGCTGACTTTGGGCTCCTAAAACAGAGATGGCTAACTTCACAGCACCCATGCCAATAGAAAATAGCTGCATGACTGCTGAATCATACACCAATGCACCGTACGAACATGTACATTATATGCATGGAACTAGCCATATCCAACAGAACCAAGATACTCTCCTCCAAAAAAAGGAAGCCAATCTGGTGGTCCCTTGCCATTAATAAACTCTACAACAGAAGGAAGAAACTGTTGCAGAAAAAGGTGAAGTCCCAAGACTGGAAAAACTCCCTTATTAGCCTCAACAAAAAGTTGAGATTGCTGATCAAATTCTCCAATGTCAGCTATGAAGGCAGAATTGCAGCAGACACTAAAAGCCATCACAAAGCCTTCTATAGTTATATCAAGAGCCTCAATGACAATACTCATATTTGCTCTCAGTTACTGCACAATGGTACCTTCTATACTGAGCCAAAAGATATTGCCAACATACTGGCTGACAGATTCAGTGCCAGCTTTACCCCTCCCTCCACCCCTAAAGGACCAATTACAATACTGGAAGAATTCCAGGCACCCAGCATTACTGCAGCACAGGTTAAAGCTGCATCGTCCAAGGCCTAGAATACAGCTTCCATGGGACCTGATAATATCCGAGGTTGTGTTCTACATGAACTACAAAGCGAACTGACACCACATCTTTGTGCCCTGTTCAGTCACAGCGTCATCTCAGGATTTGTCACTACCAAATGGAGCACTGCTACAATCATCCCTCCCCATAAAGGGGGAGCAACTACAGACCCTGGGAATTATCGAGTCTGATATGGAAAGCTATGGAGCACATCATCATGGACCTGATTAACAAAGACATAGGAAATCTCCAAACACTAGACCCCATGCAACTTTGCTTTGTGAAAGGGAGATCATGCCTGCTCAACCTGATTGACTTCTTTGAGTCAGTCACCAGGGCTGTGGATGAAGGTAAGGCAGTGCATACAGCCTGTCTCGATCTGGCCAAGGCCTTTGTTACCATTACTCATTCGGGAATTATTGATAAACTCACCAAACTAGGCATCAACCCCTAGATCACTAGGTGAGTTGCAAACTGGCTCACAGATAGAGCACACAGTGTAAAAGTAGCAGGCTGCAAGTCAGACTGCTGACCAGTCAAGACTGGAGTCCCACAGGGATCAATCCTGGGTCCTCTCCTATTTGGTATCTACTTCTCAGAAGTCCAGGCCAACACAAAGGGACTCTGGCTGAGCAGGTTCACAGATGACTGTAAGCTGGGAGCCATTAGTAACTCCCCAAGTGATGCAGACATCCTACAGAAAGGCCTCACTGAGACCAATGACTGGTGTTAAAACCATGGCCTTAAGCTTAACGCCAAAAAAATCATCGTCATCCCCTTTGGTAAAAACTCAGTTCCACTAATTACCACATTGATGGGAGCCCACTGAACACTGAAGGAGTTATAAGCGATCTGGGGATGCAGGTTGACAGCAACCTCTCCTTTGACTACCACATCACCACTGTGGTCAGAAAATCCTTCTATGTGGCACATCTCATTACCAAGGGTTTTGCATCCAGGAAGAAAGAGATTATCATCTCTCTACTCTTCCCTTATTAGACCAATCATTGAGAATAATGGCCCATTTGGCATGTACCTCACTAGACACCTGCAACAGCTGGAGAGGCCACAGAAGTACCTCACGAAGAGGCTCCTAGGCATTAAACACATGTCCTACATGGCAGACTCAAAAGACTCCAGCTATTCTCTGTCTCATATTGCCTACTTAGAGGCAATCTCTGCTTGACTTACAAAGCCATGTCTAACGCAGCTCTGTTAGAAATGCTACAGCTAAAGAAATCCCAATCCCTCCACACCACACACTCCAGAGATCTCAGCCTCATTACCACAATCAGATGAACATGCAGGAGAGACAGGTTCATAACCCAGAGACTACACATGCTCTGAATGGGAAATTCACCCCAGGGATCATTTCTGTAGCTCTGCTTGACAGGGGCACAGGAAAATAATTTTCTTGAGTGGCAAAAGCCTGGGTACCTTTTTGGTTAGGCTTATATAGGCCCTAGGGCCAATAGCCTAATACCTACCTATGAACCTATGAATAGACTTCCCATACATATCAAGCAGAGCACCTCGCTGTCCCTCTTCAAGGGAAATCTTAATGAGTGGATGGTTAATAGAAAGTTCACCACACTCCAGTGGCTCTATTTGATAGAGGCACTGGGAACTAATGTCGGGCGGCATGATGGCAAAGGACTTCTATGGGTTAGGCTTGCAAAGGCTCCAGAGCCATTAGCCTAATACACACCTATAAACCTATGAACCTATTAAATTGTGTTTTTATCTTTAGAGGTTCTGGTGTTTTTTTTTTTAAGAGCATAAAAGACTTGTAAGACTAAATCTCTGCTAATGACTTCTGAAGTGGCTGTGAACAGTTTTTGCTGCTTGGAAATATTTTACATTACTTTTCTTTTCCTGAATAAACCTGTAAAGTACATGATTCTTACTTGCAAATTAAGGTTTCTGGCAGCTTTCATTAAAATGCAGACATGAAGTAGCAGATAATCTGTAGAGATTATGTTAAAGTTAAATGCAAGAAGAGTATGAAATACTGAAGAGAAGAACTGCTAGAGGGGATGGATGGGGGTGTTGCAGACTTACAAAACCAAGAAAGAACTAACTGTCTGCCAAAACTGTTACAATGCCATCGTGAATTCAATGTAGAACCTGGCACCAAAGAGAACACAAAGGATAATATATATTGGATTTTGTAATTCATTATCAACGTTCACCCAATATATTTAGGAGACCTTTGCTGTACCCAGAGACAGCAGCAGATCGACAGAATGTACCTGGTTTCTTATATAGGGCTCACTGCAGGGAAAATGAATAGCTGTCTGGCAGTCAACTTATATGTAGTGAGACATTGTTGCAATTTTCCTTAGGGTTGCTATCAACATTACTTAGACTAGATTGCAATGAAGATGAAAAAGGTCCTGATTGTCTGTTAATGGCTGCAAACTTCACCAAAGCTATGGCTTTTTTGGATATTTAATGTGTCGGTTCAAAGGAAGGCTGATTCTGAGTCTGTGAATTTACTAGATTCACTGCTTCACCAGTGAAAATATGCTGCTACAGGAAAAAGAGGGACTACACTAGGGGGTTGTGCTGGCTGATAACTGTCATCATTAGGGGTTATAAACGTATAGGGGATCCTGCTCCTGCAGCACAGCTGGGTCATTTCAGTGAAGACTCTTTTTCTGGCTAGTAACTCAGCCAATAATTCCAAGTAAATTGTATCACGGCAGTCAGCAAGGGAAAAGCTTTAACCCTCTCTGTTTCCCTTCAAGATGGATATTGTCTATCCAGCTGAGCAGCTTGATGAAAGTTATTTCTCTGGGCTGTGGGGGACAAGGAAGACGTTTCAGTTTCCTCTGTGTTCTCCTGATTAGTTTGAGTGATGGTAAAGACAGGACTTTGGGGTACACTTCCTTTAAGTATGCAAGTGCATTGATTTCCTAACTTCCCACATTATATAGCGGTGTTTTACTGAATCTCTTGCAAACATGCAGGGATATCAGTTTATGTTAATGCGTTATGCAATCATTCTTAACTTCATTTTTTTTTTTCTTTTTGATTGATGGTTGATGCACATTATGAAATCTGCATATATTTGAAGTGAGAAGATAGAAATATTGCTTCTAATCAGCTTGCATTCATGGACCATGTGTGAATTTTTTTTTAATAATCTGATTGTGTCTCTTTTAATCAGCTTGTTTTCATTTATCTAATATGAATTTTGCTTTTTAATAATATGACTATCTGTAGTAGCTTTTCATAACAAAGAATTTCACTCTAAATTCTGCTGCATTACATTGTTTTTCTCTGTAACTGTTTCAACTAGTATCCTGCTGTTCTTGGCCACTTTCTGTTATCAGTGTTCATGCCTCATAGGAAAAAAATATATAGGAGTTTACAAATCATAATTAATTACCACTGCGGATGTTTGCTGCTAGGACAGTTTGGTCAGGTGTCCTGTTGTTTTGGTACATCCCTGCAGCAAGGATGTTCAGCTTGATATTTTTACAGTACTCTCACACTATTAGTCACAAGTGTGCACTGAATTTTAAAATTCTATTACTGAATAGTTGCAGAAATAGACATCATAGGATGTTTGATAGTATTAAAGCTAATATTTTATAGCACTGTTAACCATTTGTTACACTCACAGCTGCAAGGTAACTGCCCCTAAGTTAGAGACTGCTGATAGGTACTAGGAATACACACAGACAAACTGTCTTGCTTAAGAAGTGAATAATAGTTTTATACACACACACACACACACACACACACACATATATATATATATAACTGCTGTTGTTTGTGTCATTATACATTTTATTTAAAACATTATGCTGAACTGCAGGGGAATGAATGTCAAGGATGTTAAATATTTTCATGCTCAAGATTTTTCTTCAAATAAAAGTAGTCAGTGACAACCAAATGACTTCATTATAGCTTCTCAGCCAACATAAGAGACCCAATGTAGAATATTCTGCAATATGCATTATATACCACTGCTCATACCTTACTGTTTTTGAACATTACCTCCATACCACACAGCTACACTGATACTTTTATGTCTTGTTCACTCAACTTAAAATATTAAGATGTCTGTTTCTCATCTTAAAAAGATATGTTTAGTCTTGTCAATTACAAAGGGAGAAAATTCAAATGGAGAGCAAAGCATGATCACACATATAGTGCTTATGATATATCCAACAGCTATTTTTATGTATGTACAATACATAAAACGGGTTCATCTTAATGGAAGAATGCTATGCCAAAGACTTGCTGAATTACACATACGCATCACAACTTTTTTTCAACATGTACTTGCTGTTTCTGAATAAGTCACGGTGGTGCAGCGGTAGCGTTGTCGCCTCACAGCAAGAGGTTCTCCCGTTCGATTCTCGGCTGGAGCGCCTTTTGTGTGGAGTCTGCATGTCCTCCCCATGGTCGAGTGGTGTTCAAAAGACATGCATGAATGGGCGTGCCTTCATTGAAGGCTGGCCATCGAGCTGGCACCTTGGCACAGTAAAACGTTCTGCTCTGGCGACCCCTAGCCAGGAAAAGCCGAAAGAAGAACAAAACTTGCTGTTTCTGAATGTTGCTTAAATCATAAAAACATACATGGCAATGAATTAAATGTCTGTTGATATATAATATAAATATGAGATCACGTCGGCTGGTGAAAGAGCAGACACATTTGTCCTGTTTGTGAGCAGAGCTGGATCTTGGTCGGCCGAGGGTAAAGAACTAGGGCCCCCTTACACTCACAGCAAACACCCCCCTGCAGCCATTACAGTGTCCCATTACTTGGCTATTTCTCCCCAGTTACCATAAACACTGTTCAAACTTGCCAGCGCACATACTATTTTTTTTCTTTACTTCTACAATGATTCCAGATATGTGGATTTAATTTAAAGCTTTTATTTCAAATTTTATAGCACAAACACTGATAGAACACAAGGCGATAACAACCCAGATGGAACTAAATGATTTGGTAACTGGTTTGGATTTTCATACATCTTTTGATGGTAGTACTTGTTCCAACTCTGAGGACATGTGTTATGAGTCGGGGGATGTATGCACCATGTCCTCTTCTATTGTTTATAACACAGTAGGTGACTTCTTGGTTTACAAATTTTCTAATCAGTCCTTTGACGCTGACATTGCTAACCTGTTATGCAAAGGCTTTAACTTTGTACCTGCAAAACACTCTGACATTGTACAAATAATTCTTGACTTGAAACTTTTTGTGCATAAGATAAATTTACGTTTGTGTTTGATTCTGTTTCACACAGTGTTCATGATAACGCTTTAAGAAAGAAAAGCATTTTTAGTCATCCCCTTGTCAGTTTTTTGACTATTTTTGAAAGTAAGGTTGAATTTGAATTTAGAACTCTTTTGAGTTCAAGGTCCATATGTGATGACACTGGTTGAATTTATCCAGCACTGAATATGCTTTATTGAGAAAATTATGCATGGATAAATCACTCAGTCATGAAACCGGACAAAGGGGGTGGAGCAGTGGTCGTGACTAGATGTGACTACAACAACAGAATGAACACTTTGCTTTTAGATGATGCTATGTATGAAGAGGTTTCCCTGAATTTTGTCAACATTTCACATTATAGGATTGATTTACTTCTTAAAGACCTGTTTGATCAGGGACAAATTGAAGTTGAACTTTATGAATTTCTCACAGTTAGATTTCCTTGGGTGCCGAGTATTTTCGGCATACCTAAAATACACAAAGACGGGAACAATCCTCCTATGAGACCAATTTTTAGTGCAGCAGGATCTAAAACACATTTTTTTGGGGTAAATATCTCGATATTATGCTTAAAACTGTTTTGAAAGATATGGAACAGATTTGTATAGACTCCTGGCACTTTTTGACAAAACTTAAAAACTTACCTTTATGTTACCAACTTGTTTAACATCATACCACATTCTTTAGGTTTGGAATGGTTTGAAGAATTCTTGTTTGACTGTAATGTATTTGATAACAACCAGGTTTCTGTTTTGGTAACACTTATGGAAATTATTTTAAAGTTTAACTTTGTTTATTTTGATGGACAGTTTTTTGTACAGCAGAGTGGGGAGGCTATGGGGGCCTCATGCGCCCCCGTTTTTGCAAACATTTTTATGTATATGTGGGAGAAGAAATTTCTCTTGCATTCTTCTTTTTCTAGTCAATGGGCTCTGTATGTACATTATACTGGTGATGTATTCTTTGTCTGGAATGGTGATCCAGCAGAAGTGTCCTATTTTTTGACCTATATCAACAGTACAATGCAGTTTTTAAGATTTACTTCAAAGTATAGTGCAGATGAAATACATTTTTTGGATGTTACTATAAGAAAGGACTTGACCAATGCTTCCTTTGTTAGTGATTTGTATAGGAAGCCTACATATAGCACTAGTTTATTACATTATCAGAGTAGTCACCCGGAACATGTCAAGAAATGAGTTGTTAAAGGTCAATTTATTAGAATTTCATGCATGGTTAGCAGCACTGAAGATTTTTATACTCAGAGTAATTGTTTAAAGGGTATGTTTTTGGCTAGAGGATATCCTCTGGAATTAATTGACAATGTCATTAGTGAGGTTCCAATATGAGACTAGATGGGAAATTGTGCCCGTTACTTTTATACAATACTTATGCAGTGAAAACGACTAAAACAAACACCGCTCTTGCGGAAGTAGACTACGAACAAGTTTGTTCCTTCATTACAAATTATTCTTTAGATCATAATGAGATATACAGTATTTTAAAGAAGTATTGGAGAATTTTTTATGGACAAGACACCATCTTGAGTAAGGTTGGGTATACCCTAGGGTTGTTTACAGGAGGGGGGGCTAACATCAAAAATTTACTGAAGAGGGAATCTCATCCCATCACATGTATTAGTGGGTTAGGCACCAGGAAGTTTGGGTTTTGTTTACAATGTTTTTACATTTTGAACACAGACTAGATTACTACTAATCACACAGTTATTAAGTCCAAGGGTAGATTTTCCTGCAGCACTGTGGGAGTTATTTATGCAGCTTTGTGTATCAATTGTAAGGGGTTCTATATTGGTAAAATCAAAAGGCACTTTAAAGATAGGGTATACGAACATCTTAGGGCTATAAGAACCCAGAATAATACTAGTGCTTTGTTTAAACACATCAATAAAAACCCTGGACATGATTTTAGATTTTGTGTCATTGAAAAAGTCCCACAGAACCCTAGGGGTGGACCATGGGAAGATTATCTTGATTTTAGAGAATTGTTTTGGCAGATTAAATTAAATGCTACTACCTTCCCTGGCTTGAACAATGCAACAAATTTAACTAGCCTACTTAAATTGTGAGCATATGAAATTTAAAGTTGTTCAAATTTTTAATATATTAATTTTTTATTATCTATTGTTAATTTCATATCAAGTTATTTTTAGGATGTAGAGTTGTTTGTGTTTATATACAATGCTGTGTTTTATGGCTATGGCACTTTTTACTGCACTTGGCACTTTAAGCATATATAACTATATACTTGATTGTTTAATTGAATCAGGTGATTCTTTTATGCTATAAATTAAACATGTTTTTGTTTTAATTTAGTTCTGATGAAGTCAGCATGTGGTTGCTGATGAAAGTGCTTAACTGTTGTGGTTTCCCGAATAAAGGTTTTTGAGTACAGGACTATCAGCTGTTTTTTGGATTTCTGTCAAGTTTTCTGTTGGTTCTTGGTTTCGTGACTGATAGACATTTGCTAAACAAAACAATACAGTCTCACAATGAAAGCATTAACAGTAAACTTCTCCTTGAAAATACACAGAAACTCACAATTCCTTAAATATGCACTGAAGCTCACAATTCCTTGAAAATACACTGTAGCTCACAATTCCTTGAAAATACACTGTAGCTCAATCCTTTGAAAATCCACTATGAGTGCTTTGGTAGTTGATATAAAGGATTCAGGCGCTGGGCTCCTGTAACTAAGGTAGAGAGTTTGAGTTAACTAACCTCCCATCCCTAACTAGGGCATTTTACACACACACACACACACACACACACACACACACACACACACACACACACACACACACACACACACACACACACACACACACACACACACACACACACACACACACACACACACACACACACACACACACACACACACACACACACACACACAAACACACACACTCACTTACCTCAGTTGTAAATTAATTCTCATGTAGTGGTAGTGAGAGATTCATTCAGTTGTATGATAATCCCCAAGGGATGTTTGCTATGTTTAAATTCTGCAGATGCAGAAGAGAAGAAGTGACAGCAGATGGTGTGTACGCCAATGCAAGCACAGATGCAAATACAAAGATTATTCATTTATTCTCTTAAAGAAGAACAAATACTCTTAAAGAAGTTTTTTTTTTTTAATTAAAACCTAACTATTGTGGCAGCCCATGACCTGTGGGCCCCCACCCAGCCAGTGAGTCCTGGTTGACTGCTTCTAACACCTAATGCTGGATCCAGCTCTGTTTGCCACTGAAATGCAAATTCCAGGTTGCATGATAAGCAGACACCAAGGTAACAAAATTCACTGGTGAAGAAGTCATGTTGCTTTGAGTTAAAGAACAAGTATGTCTTAACTCATTCTCTCCAATGGAGCTTAGGAAGTTTGCACTGCAACTTCCAATAGGGGGAGTCTAAGCCTTATGACAGAATCAAATTATGTCCTCACATTTCAAACAAATGCTTGTATCCCTGGAAACATATGGGGTTATGAAAGAAGTATAAATGGCAAACTCTTCAGCACAAAATGTTTTTATAGTGGTAGTATTCTTTAGGGTCTAGGTTTTAAACTGAATTTTATAACTCACAGTAAGCAGAGTAACAACATTTTGTAAACAACTTACAATATCTCAGCAAACACTCAATTTACATACATACTGTCAGCATCATTTTATTCACCTAAATGAGCGATGAGCTTTCATATGGGGCTAAGGAATTCTGTCTGTGTTACTTGGTTGTTGAGATATTTAGAAAAAATGTGAAAATTATATCTATATAAATTAATATAATAAAAACAACAGTTGATATATATTTACCTGCACTAGACAAAGGTCCAATATTAATGCAGTTGAGTTTGCCATTGTGTAAGCTTTAAGATGAAATCTTTTAAAACCTTGTACAGATCATGGTTTTGGACTTATTGATGCAAATATGAACAAGTGATATTTGACACCCAGAGGTGTAAGTAGGAGTTAACTGCAGATGCACCCAGAGACATCACTTGGATATAATGCGTTAATCACATTTCCTTCATGGTATATATTTCTTTTACAGAATGATCATCAGACTTCAATACATTAAAATATATCTATCGATCTATATACATATATATATATATATATATATATATATATATATATATATATATATATATAGACATCTATAACTATATAGCATAGCAGTGCAATCTAGTAAGCTTCCCCAGCGCATGCTATACTGGTACTGAATGAAATCTCATGATGCTTTCTTTAGGAATGTGTCTCCCTTGCTCTTACATTACATTATTACACTTGGAAGTTTTTTGTCATGGAGATACAAAAAGTAAGGTACCGATACCTCTTTTTTGTTTATTTACTGATTAGGCTAAAATGTATGCTATGCTACTGCGTACTGACACTGACAACAATATTGTTTACCTTTCCTGGAACCATAAACCTACTGGGTCTTCATAATCTGATTTTATCTTAGAAGCCGTGGTGGTATAGCAGTTAGCGTTGTCGCCTCACAGCAAGAGTTTCTCCAGTTCAATTCTCGGCTGGACTGCCTTCTGTGTGGAGTTTGCATGCCCTCCCCGCGGTCGAGTGACATTAAAGGCATGCAGGTAGGTGCAGGCATGAATGTGCATGCCTTTGTTGAAGGTTGGGCATCGTGTTGGCAACTTGGCACCGTAAAATCCACTGCCAGTCATGAGCAGACAAGAGTTCTGCTGTGGCGACCCCTAACTGGGAAAAGCCGAAAGTCATACATACAATCTGATTTTATCTTAGAAGCTATTCATACTTTTCAAAGAAGGAGGCACTTTTAATAGCTGGTTTGGTTACCTGCTGGACCCTGCATGATGTTGATAGGAGATAAATACTTGCCAGATCTACAGCAGAGAGCAGTTTCACTAATTAGCTGACAGTTATGTCAATAAGTATGATACTCTGGCTAACTCAGGCAAAGAAGGAAAGAGGAGAACAGGATCTGAAACACAGAAAACTTTGGTTTTGAAAAACTATCTTACCTCTGTTATTTCTTTACATTTCTGCAAGGAATGTCTATAAATTATGTGACATAGATGCAGGAAAAATGTGTGAAACTCACTCCAAATCAGTACCTTTTACTCACTATTTTCAAGGGTAACAGTATTTCTCAGTACTTTCATTCAAAGTTAATGGAACTATGGTTTGACAGCATAGACCAGGACATTCTGATCTCATCAGCTGTACTATCATGTTGACGGGCAAAATGTAGCTTTCCAGGAAAATATGATTGCATCAGGATGTCTACCCACACTATGGGAAGAAATTGAAACAGCATATATTCTTTTTTCTGTCTTACAATACAGTTCCACACAGTGCAAACTTGCCTGTACCACTATAAGTACTTACATTTAATTGCATTTGTATAAACCCTAAATGCCCAAGACAGATAGAAATAACATATTAGAATGGATCTTACAAAGTCTCACAGAAACTTTGTAACAGCTGGTAAACTTGCCAATTACCTGAATAACTGTTAGGTTCAGCCAACATGTGGTACCTGACAACACATGTATAAAACAACATTTACTAGGAAGAAGCCACTAAAACCTCACTTTCAAGCAAATAAGGATGGAGCTATGAGTTGCTGTCTTGCCATGATTGTCCATCTTTGATATTTATACATACTTTGATTATTTAAAAAAAAAGGTAATGGGAACAGAAGGCAAATTTGGAACAGTTAGAATAATAAAATATGGAGCTTGAATTGCCAAAGAAATCTTTGAACACATCAACAAAAGAGATGCATCCTGGAGAGTGGAGAGTCTATAAGAAGAAAAAAAGGAAATGAAAATAGAAGGAACATATACTATGCAATTTGGAATAAATGTTAAAAACACACATACTCCAGGCAAAGTAAGACTGTTATGTTACACACATACCTGTTGTATTTCTGGGGATGGTAATTCTGACTTTCAGAATGGTAAGACTGTGTTAACAACACCAAGAGCAGGCTCAAAGCGGGTCTTTTGAAATCAGGTCCCTGTAGTAAGCCTGTTTATACACAGGCTTTATACCAAAGTAAATCATTTACTCTGAGAGCAGCTGTTTTGGAATCTGGTCCACGGTGTAAGCCTGTTTATAGATAGGCCTTACACTGAAGTAATAACCAAATAGAAACGGTGGTGCAATACTCCAAAACAAAAAGTCCAAAATGAGAAATGGAGAATATAAACCACTTCTGGCCAAAGTTTATTCAGATCACGTTCCACGCAATAAATATTATCTCACTATGTACACTCTATGTGAAAACATAAACGCTATTAACACACGCGTTTCGTCTGCTAAAATCAGACTTCATCAGATGAACCTTTAATTCAATTACACTCCATTTATAATCTGACCAATGACATTAATTAATAACATAATTTAAATAATTAATAATATTACAATTACTTTTCATGCTTACTTGAATAAATATACTTTCCTATCTCTTAGAATACTGTCTTTCATTAAAAATATTACACAAATAAATACTTCTCTGTTAATTAATATAAGTTTATTACCCTACATTTTTAAAAAAGTTAAAATAATTACTACATTATCATTATTTTAACTTTTTTCCTTTGTAATCTCAAGAACTGAGCTGATGCACAAAATTTCATTTAGGCTACAGACGTGTAGTTGTAAATGACAATAAAGTTTATTTTAACTTTGACTTGTCTAATATGCAAGGCCATGGAACATATTATCATGGAAATGATTAACAAAGGCATAGTCAACATTCAGACATTAGACCCAAACCAGTTTGGCTTTATCAAGGGAAGGTCATGCCTACTTAACCTGGTGGACACTTTGAGAAGGTCACCAAAGCAATGGATAAGGGGAATATAGTGTATACGACCTACCTGGATCTAGCTAAGGGGTTTAATAACATACGCAACTCTGATACAGTTGAGAAACTCACAAAACTGGCAATTAAACCCTACATAATTCATTAAATAGCAAGCTGGCTCAGAGACAGGACCCAGGAAGTCAGAATTGGTCATACCACCTCCACTAAGAGACTGGTCAACAATGGGGTAACTCAGGGCGCTGGGCTGACACCACTTTCATTTGGCATTTACTTCCCAGAGGTAAAGGCTAATTTAAAGGGCCTTTGGTTGACCATGTTCACAGATGAGTGGAAATTGAGAACTGTCATAGATTCCACCCATGACACAAACATCTTAGAAGAGGGTTTAACATGGACACATAACTGGTGCCAAATTTTTGGACTAAAACTCAATGCCAAGAAATGCATTATAGTGCCTTTTGGCAGAAACTGCCACCCAAGTTTATTACTCCATTGATAAGGCATCTCAAGGAATTGACCTGTAGTCAGCAATCTGGAAATATATGTAGACAGTAATCTGGCCTTTGACCAACATGTGGCAAAGGTAGAAAAAAAATCTTTCCATGTCCCCAACTTATAAGTATGAACATAACATCCAAGGTCCAGAGAAATCATAGTGACACATTATCCTGCCCTTATCAAACCCATCTTTGAGAATAATGTCCCATTTAGCATATACCTGACCAGACATATACAATAGTTGGAATGCCCACAAAGGCTCCTTACTAGGAGAATCCAGGGTATAAACACATTGTCCTGTATGGATTGCTTTAAAATTCTATATCTATATTCTGTATCATACAGGTTACTGAGAGGTGATTTAAACCTGGCATGCACGTCATCCTGATATCCAGTTCTGATGGAACTTTTGCATATACACAAAATGAACAGCATCAAAAACACAAGTTCCAAGTTTTTATATTTTGTGTGCAACATAAGTAGGATGTGTTAGTGAGCCAGATATGGGTCTCAGAGGATCCCTATGGTCTGGAACAGGCTCTCCATCCCTATGAAACAGAGTCCATCTCTATCCCAATTTAATCATAACCTTAACCAAGGGACAGGAAATCAGAAATTCACCCTTGGCCCAGCCCCCCCATGTCTATGATAGACAGAGGCAGACAGTATACCCAGTCTAATATATCTCCACCTCATACTCTCTAGAAACTTTGAAACTAACATACCCCCTCTTAATAAATGCCCATGATACATAGGAATGAAACTGAGTTGGATTTCACAGCTAGGCTTATAAAAGCCCTGGTGGTACTAACTAGCATACTCCCTCCAAATAAATGCTAACATAGGGACACAATTGGGTTCATAGGTTCATAGGTTCATAGGTTGGTACTAGGCTATCAGCCCTAGGGCCTATACAAGCCTAGCCATAACAATTCCCTGGCTATTTCTTCTCACATTATTTACTTTCCTGGACCCCTGTCTAGCAGGGCGACTGACATGATCCCTGGGGTGAATTTCCTTTCTCCCATCCAATCGTCAAGGTTCCTCTTGAAGAGGTCCAAAGAGGCACTCTGCTTGACATGTATGGGCAATCTATTCCAGAGTCTGGGGAGTCTCTGGGTCAGGAACCTATCCCTCTAGCATGTTTTGTTTATTGTGATGACAAGGTTTAGATCCCTGGAGCGTGTAGCTCTGAGGGATTGGGATTTCTTTAAGTGTAGCATGTCCAACAGCTCTGGGTTTGACATGGCCTTGTATGTTAAGCAGAGATCGCCTCTGAGTAGATGATATACGACAGAGTATAGCTGGAGTTTTTTAAGGCGGTCAGCGTAGGGCATCTGCTTTAAGCCTGTGATTCTTTTAGTGAGGTATTTCTGAGGCCTTTCCAGTTGTTGCAGATGTCTTGAGAGGTACATACCAAATGGGGCATTGTATTCTATAATGGGTCTAATGAGGGATGAGTACAGTGGGACAATGACCTCCTTTTTTTGGATGAAAATCCCTTCGTGATGAGGTGTGCCACATAGAAGGATTTCCTGACTGTTGTGGCGATGTGGTTATCGAAGGTGAGACCACTGTCCACCTGTGTCCCTAAGTCTCTTATCACAGTTTCTGTGTTTAGTGTACTGCCACCTATATGGTAATTCATGGATACATGTTTTTTCCCAAAGGGGATAACAATACATTTCTTGGCATTGAGCTTGAGCCCATGGCTCTGGCACCAAGTATCTGTTTCTGTAAGGCCCTTTTGTAGAGTATCCACATCATTTGGGGATTCAATAATGGCTCCCAGTTTGCAGTAATCTGCAAACTTTGTTAGCCAGAGTCCCATAGTGTTGACCTGTACTTCAGAGAAGTAGATGCCAAACAAGAGCGGCCCCAGTACTGAACACTGAGGTACTCCACTTGTCACTTGTCTAGAGCTGGATTTGGAGTTGGCTACTTTTACAGTGTGGGTTCTATCAGTAAGCCATTTAGCAACCCATTGGGTGACATAGGGATTAATGCCCAACTTAGTAAGTATGATTCCAGAGTGGGGGATGGTGTCAAAGGCCTTGGCAAGGTCTAGATAGGCTGTGTGGACCACCTTACCCTTGTCCATGGCTCTGGAGACTGATTCAAAGAAGTCAATCAGGTTCAGGAGACAAGATCGGCCCTTCACAAACCCAAACTGGGTGGGTACCAGTGTTTGAAGGTTGCCAATGTCTTTGTTTATAAGTTCCATGATAATACGCTCCATGGCCTTGCAGATAAGGCTTGTCAGACTGATGGGACGGAAGTTTCCGGGATCCAAGGTGGATCCTCCCTTGTGGATTGGGATAACTCTAGCTCTGCGCCACTCACTGGGCATGAAACCTGAGCTGAGGCTATGATTAAACATGACACTTAGGTGAGTTGCCAGTTCATATTATAGTTCATGTAGTACACAGCCCGGGATGTCATCTGGTCCCATGGATGCTGTATTCTTGGCTTTAGAGAGTGCGTTTTGTAGCTGTGTGGCTGTTATTACTGGAATTTGGCAATCTTCCGGTATTGAGATAGGCCATTTAGGGGGTGAGAGGGGGGTGAAGTTGGCACTGAATTGATCTGCCAGGATATTGGCAATATCCTTCAGATCAGTATATTTAATGCCATTCTGTTTTAGCTCAGAGCAGATCTGAGCATTGCCATTTAGATTCTTGACATAATTATAGAATGCTTTGTGGTTGTCTTTGGAATCTTTGGCAATTTTATTTTCGTAACTAGCTTTGGAGGATTTTATGAGGCATCTCAGTTTTTTACTGAGGCTAGTAAGGGAGTTTTTTGCATCCTGGGATTTTCCTCTTTTCTGCAAAAGTTTCTTCCTTTTGTTGTAAAGTTTGTTTATGGCAGGGGACCACCAGATCTGCTTCCTTTTTTTGGATGAGAGCATTTTGGTTCTATTTGGGATGGCACGATTCATGCATGAGTGGATGTGCTCGTACAGTGCCTTAGTGTAGAATTCAGCAGTTGAACTTTCAGTTCCCGTCTGCATGGGTGTCATGAAGTTTGTCACTTCTGACTTGAGTAGCATGAAGTTGGCTTTGGAGAAGTTTTTATGGTGGTTTCTTTACTGGGGGTGGGGTGGGATGTGGATGTTAAGGGTGATTAGCTTATGGTCAGACCTGACTAACGAGGGGGTGACCATAGGTATGAAGCATTGATTTCCCATGTTGGTAATGACCAGGTCTAGGATATTGAAGCCCCTGGTGGGACTATGGATTAGTTGATCCAGGGCATTGGAATTTATGAATTCCAAGAACCGTTGCGCAAAGGTGTTGGGACATGAGTAGTTTTCCCAGTTAATAGCAGGGTAGTTAAAATCACCCAGTATTAGGGTGTTTGGTTCTATCTTAATATTTTCCAGTATGTTTAGAAAGGTGTAGTGAGAATCTTGGGGTATGGTGGGGGATCTGTAGCAAGCTACAATTTGGATTGCAGTCTTACCTAGTGTTAGTTGCACTTGGAGAATTTCAGACACATTGTGTTGGCCAACTAGCCTGGTGGTGTGAATGTCCTTGGTGAATATTGACACTCCTCCACCTTTAGTGTTTCGGTCCTGGTTTGGTGACCGAAAAGTGTGGTAAGAGTTGTAGCCTGGTATTGCAGGGGTGGTCTCTGGAGCCTTGAACCAGGTCTCAGTTACTGCACAGATATCGATGTTCTCCATTTTTAGGAGTGCCTTGAGAGAGTGCTGAGAGGGTTGGATTTTATGGCTAGGCTTATAAAGGCCATGGTGATCCTAACTAACATACCCCCTCTTCATAAATACCAACATAGGGACACAATTGGGTTGGATTGCATGGCTAGGCTTATAAAGGCCCTGGTGGTCTTAACTAACATACTCCCTCCTAATAAATACCAACATAGGGACACAATTGAGTTGGATTGCATGGCTAGGCTTATAAAGGCCCTGCTGGTCCTAACTAACATACCCCCTCCTAATAAATACCAACATAGGGACACAATTGGGTTGGATATCAAGGCTAGGCTTATAAAGGCCCTGGTGGTCATTAGCCTAGTGTATACCTATGACCCTGTGATGCACATTGCATGATCATACACCAGGTGTACACAGATGTTACATATCACTTTTAAGATGGTCTTTTTGTTCACACAGTCCATAATTGCCTGCATGCCCAGAATGCAGCCACTCCCAGGGATGTGGCCAGTGGTCCTCAGGTTCCAATGTGGGCACATTGCCATTGGGCAAGCTAATCAGAATCCCACAGTTCAACATTGTCATGATCCCTGTAGATCAAAGATGAGTAACATCTAACCATTCCTAGTCATGTAAACATACATGCCAATATTCTGCAGATGGAAGCTCTACCCCATCACTGGAAGAAATTACACCTGTCTGTTCCATCCTTCTAGCATGTGCATGATCATTGTATCCACCACACATGAACCTTAGATCTATGCTAGCATTTCTGGTCTATGTTACTGTGGCATACAACACCTGTGTAAATGTCAATAATTGTGCCATGCCCACTCCCTGCTCTATCTTCTGAGTGCTTTGTGGCCAGTGAATGCACTGTAATGCAAAACCTGGGTGTCTCATTGAATGCATCAGTTTTATTTTGTTTACTGTAGTCATTGCCATGACTGTGGAACAGACACTTCCTTTTTGCAAGTGTCACATAGTATTGCACTTTCCTCTGCCTCATGTGTGAGTATGCTGTACCTGGTTCCCCCAACAACTCCTCACCTGGGTAGTACTGCACTGCTGCCACACATATATCAGGCAGTGTCCTACTGTAGCTCTATATTATAACAGCTTTTATAACAGTATTTTGCAAACTGTCGCATAGACCACAATTATCTTGCCACAGTTCTCTGAAGCATACTGAGGTCTGCTACAAGATGTATCCACATAGTAGACCTGGGACTTCAGCAGTCCAGGCACATGTTCAATAATTTTATGTGTTTGCAGCAGTCTTGTCTTTATATGCCATATCTTCCATGGTCTGGGGTCTGCAGTGGGGAGGAGCAGGGTCTTCGGCCATGGCTCTAAGTCATATCCTTAATCATCTTTAACACAAAATAGTGGACATCATCATGCAGAGCTCTTAGATATACATCTTTTGGAGGAACATACCTATCTACCTGTTTTCAAAAATAATGTACTCCTTCTAATGAGGTATCTGTTTTTGGAGATTTATTCCCATTTTCAGACTACATGACCAAAACACTAGCGCCACCAATAATTTAAAGAACTTGACCCATGTTATATCTCCCTTTTTCAGAAACAAAAAATAAATATCTGTAATGAGGTAGATTTTTGCCATAACCTTTATTGAAGTCTGCATATGTTGCACTGTCTTTGATAATACGCTTATGGCATATTTTCTCACGTTCAGTTTTTCGAACTTGGGTTTCTGAGAATATCCCACAGTCCTACTAGAAGTGGGAGGAGTTATGTTGTATTGGAGATTCAAAGTTTATGCAGATTCAGTGTCCAGATTTTGGGCTCTCTGTACCTACTTTTAAGAGACTCTGTAACTGTTTACAATATCTGCAGACTGAAAGGTATGCTGTTGTGACAGGTCTGCTTCCCACATTCACAAGACTGGACCGTTGTGGACTCTATGAGTGGCACTGTGCTCTCCTGCCAAAAAGATAACTGTATAGAATGTCACACTGCCAAAAACACTTGTGTAGGTCACACATGTGCCACATGTTGGAATGATGGTACTGCCAGACCCATTGTATATAATACCATGAGCATTGCACACCACCTGGCAGTTGATAGAGAAGAAGTCTTCTAGTTGACGTACCAGACTCTATGTGGAGCATGTGTGACCTTGATTGCAATGCAGTTAGTCAATGACCTCAAGGAATTGAGGGTAGTGGGCTATGTCATAGAATATCCATGTACTACTATCTTCTCATGTCTGTGGAACCCAAATATGTTCCTCCATATGCTGCAAAGTTCAATCAAGCAAATGGTGTATGATTCATAAGGCCAGTCCCTGTGTAAGTCCATATGTGACCCCTCTCAGATGCTGAAAGTTCATCATAACACGGATGGATAATGCTACACATACTTTTGTGTCATCTGGGATAGGCAGTCCATGCATTTTGCTTGCTTTCATTGGAGAATGCCATATTTCTCCTAGCTCCCATATGATGTCTCTGTCCACATAGTAGCAGTTGAGTATGGCCTGGTCATGGAAAGATGGTATGACCGCTGCTGATGGACTGCTCTGCAAATGGTGGGTGCTGGTGACAATGGCTCTCAACGTGGTCACCTACACATGCTGACCAGCTAAAGTAAATGTTACTTCTAGCATCTTAGCATTAATGTTATACCTGTGTGCTGACATATGATGGTGTTCCGATAAGTTTATCAGTGCAGCCCATCATGCTGTTTAATACATTTCTGAATTCTGCCATCATATTTGCTTTCATCATTTACTTATATGATGCTTTCATTATAATATTGGTACTTTCTGAATGTAAATATACAGTCATTTGCACGCTGTGCTTAGCTTTGTTATTTTTTCACTAGCACAGTCGCTCTACATATATCTCTAAACCACTCTAATATTCAGAATCACTGCTCACCACACTATTTATTTGTTTCTGAGCATCCTCAATACGTAATAATACATTTGGCCTTGCAGACATTGAATCACATATTTGTAACAGAAGCTGCAAAGTGCATGCCTAGGAATGAATAGTTATTAGAAGCTCGTTCTGCTGAGCAAATCACAAATTTCAAATATTCATATTTGATCCCAGGCATATAACATTATATGAAAAAGGTGATACAATGGCCAAAGGGTAACTTTGCAGAACAATTATTTTATCATTTTGAAATATTTTGACAATACTCAACAGTTTTAGATTATTCATTTTATATGTGAATTAGAATAGCTATATAAAATAAGCAGTAGGGTGTCACTGCAAACTTTCTTTACATCTTAATAGTCTTTGGTCTTGAAGGCCTCACTATTGCATGCAGCACTATGGCACAGCACCAGGCAGGTGCAGGATATGCATGCAGAGGTTCAGCTTCCCACCATGCATGCTTCCACCCATGAGAAGGAATCAACTATCTGTACCACAATCTTGACTACACGCTGGTGTGCTAGATGACCTCAAACCATGTTTACTAAAAGATGTACCATCATAATGATGGCCACAGCCATGGTGATACTGTCTCCTGGGTGTAGATGCATTCACAACAGATGTTGCTGTGAAAATGCTAGCACTACATGAGGGGGATCTCATTCATCCTTGGCAATGGTTGTTAGCAGCTGTAGATATAGCAGATGACTGTCTGCAAGGACAGTCCCTCACCCCAAACAGACAGTTTTGGGATGACACTTCACAGTCCAACGTGTGATTCTGTTTATTTAAAGAATCACACATATGGGGCATGCACTCCCCTGTCAGTCAGCATGCACAACTTGAATTACCCTCACTATCTATATCATAGCTGTGGTGAAAACTAGCCTGTGCCTCCACAATAACCCTACACATACAGGGTTGCAGCCACTGACACACTAACCTGAGGGAGAAAGCAGTAACCATATCTCTGGTGAGCACCATTACAAACATCCATGGGACAGATGCAAACATATCAGTACTGGGGGTGAGCATACTTCCCTTATCTATAGCAGCCCCATCATCTTGTCTTCTATTAGATGTGTATGTGGCAGTGTGTGTTTGTGCATGTGTGTGTGTGTGTGTGTGTGTGTGTGTGTGTGTGTGTGTGTGTGTGTGTGTGTGCGCTTGTGCGTGTGTGTGCATGTGTGCGTGTGTCTGTGTGTGTGTGTGTGTGTGTGTGTGTGTGTGTGTGTGTGTGTGTGTGCGCACGTGTGTGTGTGTGTGTGTGTGTGTGTGTGTGTGTGTGTGTGTGTGTGTGTGTGTGTGTGTGTGTGTGTGTGTTGTGTATTTGCGCATCTGTGTGTATGTGTATCTATCTGGCTGGGTGTATGTTTATCCTGGGTATCCACAGGCATAGAAACTGTGTCGTCCTTGGCCTGTGTTGACAAAGTGGTGGTCATACTCCCTGTGTCAAACAGACACCATGTACCCCATGACTGTACCAGATCACCCCTGCCATCATTATTAGACCCTCCAACATGAGACACTGTGGTAGATTCACAGTTCTGGTGCTGGATGGAAAATCAACTGTAAATACACCAAAGCAAAATATATACAGTTTAAGTATGATCCAGTACCAAATCTACAAATGCAGTGTTATCTTAACAGGCATCGACCTGAGACAAAAGAATTCCTGGCCAATATATTGTGCAGATGAACAAAATAATTCCTGGCCAATATCTTGTGCAGATAGACATGCCTGTTGGATCCCCCAATGTACCTGTATATCAGACTCAGAAGGATTAAATGAAACCTATAGTATAATGAGGCAATGAGGGCTTGCATCTGATGATACTATGAGAAAAGACTACATACCAGGGGCATCTGCAGTTGAAACTCTTTACGGTCTATTCGGCTTTGCTCAAACATTCAGCACCACACTGTGGAACTCTATGGTGGAGATTCTGCCTTTAGGTGAGGCCAGAAAATCCTTCATATCCATCAGGAATGGTTTGGTTGATGGCCCACCGCCTATTGCCCTATATTCTTGTACCAGGACTTTTTCTCAGTGGTAGCATCATGGATCATGGGTGTGGCCTTGTGGCAGAGCATTTCATAGCTATGATCCTGACCACCCACAACATTGATATTGCTTAAAATTTTAGCTCAGATATGGTTAAGGAAGTGCTGGTTGGTGAAATGAACAGTGAAGAACTGTTACCATGGAGATTGAGGGTATCCAGTGCCACCTTGTTTGCTGCATTTGGAAATTTTGGTTTGGGGGGTAAATATGAAACTTATTTTTATTTATTTATTTTACATTAGTTAACTGGGAAAGTTTGACTGGATATAGGTCCATTTTCACCATAGGCCTGGGGAGAAAAGCTCCAGACATACAGTGAAACCTTAAAGTTATAGACGTTTATACAAAAAGACATGCATACATATATATTCCAGATATGCTGGAATACATACAGTAAAACTTTACAATTATTAACTAATTTGCAAGTACACATTCATTTTTAGTAGTACATAGTTGTGCAAGTTATCATATCATTCAGTAGTACATTCTAATAGATAAGAGACGTAATCAAACTTTCAAAACAGCTGATGCATCAGAGCTATGATAGTGAAAGTTTCTACATGTAGCCAAAGTTCATAGGTTCATAGATTCATACTAGACTTACTGCCCTTGTGGGTCATTTTAAGTCTAGCCAATTACCCTAAGTGAGAATCAAACCCTGCACCTTGTGTTTGTAAGGTAAACACCTTAACCATTAAGCCAACCTCCCACCCCAAAAAATGTTGCATTACCACAATGCATTTCACTGACAAGTCTTGAACCCAGGACCCTGTGCACTATAGTCAACATACCACCATGCCAAATTAGCAGTTTTAAATAATCAGCCTTTGCTAGTCTCAAACCCAGAACCCCACACACCATAGCCAAAGTGATTTACCACTACACCATATGAGCTATGAGCTTCACTAGTGATACATAGTAATTGAGAAGGGGTAAGTCAGGGTTTGTACAGGGGCAAAACCAATGCATTTTTAGGTGTTTTTAAGAGATATTTTAAATTTAGTTAAGGAGGGAACTGCAGTAGATGAAAGCATCAAGAGATGCAATACTTCTCTTTGAACCCTGTTTTTAAGATATAGCTCTGTTGGTATGGAATGCAGTGAAACTAGCAGCTTTGTCCCACACTGAGCCATAATATTCCTTACACTAGTACTGTCATACTAAGTCATATAGCTTGCAGTAACACTGAGTGTCAGTGAGATATCTATATCAGCAATATGTGTCAGTGAGATATCTATATTAACAACGTCTGTCAGTCACATATCTGTATCAACATGTGTCAGTAAGATATATATATATATATATATATATATATATATATATATATATATATACATATTGTGTGTCAGCGAGATATCTATATCAGCAATGTGTCAGTGAGATATCTATATCAGCTTGTGTCACTTGAGATATATAGATCAACAACGTGTTTCAGTGAGATATCTATATCAGCAATGTGTCAGTGAGATATCTATATCAGCTTGTGTCATTGAGATATATATACCAACAACATGCTTCGGTGAGATATCTATATCAACAACGTGTCAGTGAGATATATATATATATATATAAATATATTTATATATATATATATATATATATATATATATATATATATATATATATATAAACAACGTTTTAGTGATATATTTATATCAGCAACGTGTCAGTGAGATATCTATATCAACATGTGTCAGTGAGATATCTATATCAACCACGTGTCAGTGATATCTATATCAACAACTTGTCAATGACATATCTATATCAACAACATGTCAGTGACATATCTATATCAACTGCATTTGTCAGGGAGATATCTATATCAGCAATATGTGTCAGTGAGATATCTATATCAACATGTCAGTGAGATATCTATATCAACAATGTGTCAGTGAGATATCTATATCAACATGTGTCAATGAAATATCAAGAACATGTCAGAGAAATATCTATATCAATAACATGTGTCAGTGAGATATCTATATCAACATGTTGGTGATATATCTATATCAACAACATAGTGAAATATCTATATCAACATGTGTTAGTGAGATATCTATATCAACATGTGTCAATGGCATATCTATATCAACAAGGTGGGAGGATCACATAATGGTTAAAGTGTTTACCTTAAAGACAGAAGGTGCAGGGTTTGATTCTCACATGGGATAACTGGCTAGGCTTCAAATGGCCCAAAAAGGGCAGTTAGCCTAGTATGAACCTATGTTTCTATGTGCCAATGAGATATCTATATCTACAACATGTCAGCAGCATATCTATATCAACAAGTGTCAGTGACATATCTATATCAGCAATGTGTCAATGAGATATATATATATCAACATGTGTTAGTGAGATATCTGTATCAACAAGATGTGTCCATGAGATATATATATATATAAATATCAATGTACAGGCGTTATATTGATGACATCTTTTTTGTCTGGAAGGGGGACAGACTTTCTCTGAGCAATTTTCTGGAAACTCTTTTCCAGAGTCTGGACTTCCTGACCCTCACAGTAGGACATATCAGAACCACCACTCAATTCCTGGATATCCACCTCACTATAGACCCGGAAAGTGGACAGTTTGACTCCAACATCTACCGCAAGCCCACTTTCCGGAATAACTATCTAGAGTTCAGCAGCCAGCATCCCCATTTCATGAAAAAGAATATTGTAAAAGGACAATTTATCTGGTTATCCAGACTCATTTTTAGGGACGAGGTTTTCATCAAGGAAGGTTTTTACCTCAGAAACTTGTTCCTAGAAAGAAAGTATCTATAATATCTAGTGGACAACCTGCTCCAAGACATCATACAGCACAGACACTCCAGGTACCCACCAATCCTGGAAAAGGGATTCATAGCAAGGGCACAGAACAGACCGAACAAAAAGGACTGGGTGTCAAGTTTCCCCCTTCCAATTTCCACCGATATGTTTGGAATCAGAGGGGTCCTCACCAACAATTGGGACATCTTGGGAGGAGAAAAAGGTCTGACAAAGTTACTTGGGACATCCCCAGACTTCTGTTTCAAACGAACCTCTTCTTTTGGTGGTGCATTCAAGAGGAATAAAAGCCCATCCCCACAGAGCGAAGTATCGACAGAACCTGGAATGTCTGACTGCAGCAAGTGTGTTGCCTGTGTACACATACGAAAAAACAACAATGTCACCTTCCCGCACTGCAACAGAACTGTCAGTCTACATGACCACTATGACTGCAACACAAAAAATGTAGTCTACTGTGCTTTCTGCGAACACTGTGGGAATTTCTATATCGGCAAAACTAACAGGAAGCTGAGTAGCCATATTAAAGAACACACTGCAGCAATACACAAACAGGACAGTTTGAATGCCTTGGCTAAACACAGTGCTATTTGCCCAAACTTCACAGGATTCAAATTCACAGTGCTGGAAAAAATAACAGATTTTGTAGGGGACATGGACACATTCCTGCAAGTCCGGGAATTAAAATGGCAGATAGAACTGAGAGCTGATGTCTATCCAGGTCTCAACGAGACACTGAACATTAAATGTGCACTTAAATGGTATAGAGATTGAAATGTGATAGGGTTTGAAGAACTGTGCAAGAGGGTTTGAAGAATTGTGCAAGTAGATTTAATGTGTTTATGGATTTACAACTGTGCAAGTGAATATAATGTGTTTCCTCTCTCTCTCTCTCTCTGACCTTTGACTCCCCCATACCCCCTACACACATGCTCCCAATCACCAGGCTAGCCCCCACTGACTGCACCAACTATACCCCCCGGTCTCACTATTTCACGCAGCCATTCAAGGGGTGATACCATCCAAACCAGCCCACAGCTGGTATCATCCACACTGACAGTCTTCTGGGACACTCTGTCATTCATATGCTCCTTGTCATGGGCGGCTCCCTACCAGGCCCCCCTCAAGTCCACACCGCATTCCTCCCACTCCCCCATCAGGTGGCATATCCACACATTACTCTACACACACACCGATACCAAAGCATAGTAGGACTCTCTACCTTACTCCTCCATCTTCCTCCATTCTCTTCTTTACTTACCTTTGGTGGCAAAGACTCAAAAGTAATGTGTTTATATTAGAATCAGCACAGCATGACTGTCATCCTTCCCGGTTCCCCCTTTTTTTTTTTTTTGCACACAATCCCTTTTTGCACACAGTCCCTTTTTGCACACAATCTCCTTTTTTGCACACGATCCCTTTTTGCACACAATCCCTTTTAGTATGCACACAGCACCACAAGGCTATTACTGTCTGACTAATTTACCTTATGTAACTGTGATTGTAATGTTAATGAAAATGCACAGAGCACCCTGCTTGTTCACACTTTACTATTGGAAAGGAACTGTTGTTAATTTAAATGGCCTGCTAGAACTAATGTATATAAAGGAAGTGAAAATGGTTGCTCATACTTATGAAACATGTCTTTCTGAAGAAGTCTTGATAATAAATAAGATGAAAGCGCTAAAGTTCTACAAGAGTTGTTGGTGTGATTTACTATTTTTTTGAATGCTTTTATTGTCACGAAGTTCAGTTCTTAGTTAAAATTTCTTCTCTTCATTCAATTTATTTGAGTGCGGTTAATTTTAGTTTATATATATATATATATCAGCAGTATGTGCCAGTCAGATATATATATATATATATATATATATATATATATATATATATATATATATATATATATGTATATCAAACAACAATGTGTCAGTGAGATATCTATATCAACAACATGTTTCAGTGAAATAGCTATATCAGCTATATGTGTCAGTGAGATATCTATATCAACAACATGTGTCAGTGAGATAGCTATATCAGCAATATGTGTCAGTGAGATATCTATATCAACAACATATGTCACTGAGATATCAATATCAACATTTGTCAGTGAGATATCTATATCAGCAATATGTCAGTGAGATATCTATATCAACATGTCAGTGAGATATCTATATCAACAACATTTGTCAGTGAGATATCTATATCAACATGTTTCAGTGAGATATCTATATCAACAACGTGTCACTGACATATCTATATCAACAATATGTGTCAGTGACATATCTATATCAACGTGTGTTAGTGAGATATCTATATCAACATGTGTCAGTGACATCTATATCAACAACGTGTCGGTGAGATATATATATCAACATGTGTCAGTGAGATATCTATATCAACCACGTGTCAGTGATATCTATATCAACAACCTGTCAGTGACATATCTATATCAACAACATTTGTCAGGGAGATATCTATATCAGCAATATGTGTCAGTGAGATATCTATATCAACATGTCAGTGAGATATCTATATCAACAATGTGTCAGTGAGATATCTATATCATCATGTTTTAATGAGATATCAACAACATGTCAGTGAAATATCTATATCAATAACATGTGTCAGTGAGATATCTATATCAACATGTCAGTGACATATCTATATGAACAACATAGTGAGATATCTATATCAACATGTGTTAGTGAGATATCTATATCAGCATGTGTCAATGACATATCTATATCAACACGTGTCAATGAGATATCTATATCAACAACATGTCAGTGACATATCTATATCAACATGTGTCAGTGACATATCTATATCAACAACGTGTCAATGAGATATATATATCAACATGTGTTAGTGAGATATCTATATCAACAACATGTGTCAGTGAGATATCTGGATCAACAACATGTGTCAGTGATATATATATATATATATATATATATATATCTCAGCAGTATGTGCCAGTCAGATGTATATCTATATATATATATATATATATATATATATATATATATATATATATACATATTATACATATATGTATATATATATATATATATATATATATATATATATATATATATATAGATATATAAAACAACGTGTCAGTGAGATATCTATATCAACAACATGTGTCAGTGAGATAGCTATATCAGCAATATGTGTCAGTGAGATATCTATATCAACAACATATGTCAGTGAGATATCAATATCAACATTTGTCAGTGAGATATCTATATCAGCAATATATCAGTGAGATATCTATATCAATATATCAGTGAGATATCTATATCAACAACATGTATCAGTGAGATATCTATATCAACAACATGTCAGTGAGATATCTATATCAACATGTCAGTGAGATATCTATATCAACATGTCAGTGAGATATCTGTATCAACATGCGTCAGTGAGATATCTATATCAACAACGTGTGTCAGTGAGATATCTATATCAACAACGTGTCAGTGAGATATCTATATCAACATGTTAGTGAGATATCTATATCAACATGTGTCAGTGAGATATCTATATCAACAACATGTTAGTGATGTATCTATATCAATGTGTCAGTGAGAGATCTATATCAACAATGTGTCAGTGACATATCTATATCAGCATGAGTCAGTGAAATATCTATATCAACGTCAGTGAAATATCTATAGCAACAATGTCAGTGAGATATCTGTATCAACAACGTGCCAGTGAGATATCTATCTCTGTGTCACTGCTGGACAGAGGCACAACAAACTAATGGGCACAGTATTTTTTCATATAAGGGGTGGCGTAAGCCACAAAAATTTGGGTTAGGCTTATAAATGCCTTAGGGCAGATAGCCTAGTATAAACCTATGAACTTATGAACCTATGAACATGTGTCAGTGAGATATCTTTATCAACAACATGTCGGTGAAATATCTATGTCAACAACGTGCCAGTGAGATATCTATATCAACAATGTGTCAGTGAGATATCTATATCAACATGTGTCAGTGACATATGCATATCAACGTGTGTTATTTAGATATCTATGTCAACAATGTGTCAGTGAGATATCTATATCAACAACATGTGTCAGTGAGATATCTATTTCAACATGTCAGTGAGATATCGATATCAACATGTGTCAGTGAGATATCTACATCATGTGTCAGTGAGATACAAATATCAACATGTGTCAGTGAGATATCTATATCAACAACATGTCAGTGAGACATCTATATCAATGTCAGTGAGATATCTATATCAGCATGTGTCAGTAAGATATATCAACAACATGTCAGTGACATATCTATCTCAACAACATAGTGAGATATCTATATCAACATGTGTTAGTGAGATATCTATATCAACATGTGTCAATGACATATCTATATCAACACGTGTCAATGAGATATCTATATCAACAACATGTCAGTGACATATCTATATCAACATGTGTCAGTGACATATCTATATCAACAACGTGTCAATGAGATATATATATATCAACATGTGTTAGTGAGATATCTATATCAACAACATGTGTCAGTGAGATATCTGGATCAACAACATGTGTCAGTGATATATATATATATATATATATATATATATATATATATATATATATATATATATATATATGTATCAGCAGTATGTGCCAGTCAGATAGATATCTATATATATATATATATATATATATATATATATATATAGATATATAAAACAACAACGTGTCAGTGAGATATCTATATCAACAACATGTGTCAGTGAGATAGCTATATCAGCAATATGTGTTAGTGAGATATCTATATCAACAGCATATGTCAGTGAGATAACAATATCAACATTTGTCAGTGAGATATCTATATCAGCAATATGTCAGTGAGATATCTATATCAATATATCAGTGAGATATCTATATCAACAACATGTATCAGTGAGATATCTATATCAATGTGTCAGTGAGATATCTATATCAACATGTCAGTGAGATATCTATATCAACATGCGTCAATGAGATATCTATATCAACATGCGTCAATGAGATATCTATATCAACAACGTGTGTCAGTGAGATATCTATATCAACAACGTGTCAGTGAGATATCTATATCAACATGTCAGTGAGATATCTATATCAACATGTGTCAGTGAGATATCTATATCAACAACATGTTAGTGATGTATCTATATCAATGTGTCAGTGAGAGATCTATATCAACAATGTGTCAGTGACATATCTATATCAACATGAGTCAGTGAAATATCTATATCAACGTCAGTGAAATATCTATAGCAACAATGTCAGTGAGATATCTGTATCAACAATGTGCCAGTGAGATATCTATCTCTGTGTCACTGCTGGACAGAGGCACAACAAACTAATGGGCACAGTATTTTTTCATATAAGGGGTGGCGTAAGCCACAAAAATTTGGGCTAGGCTTATAAATGCCTTAGGGCAGATAGCCTAGTATAAAGCTATGAACCTATGAACCTATGAACATGTGTCAGTGAGATATCTTTATCAACAACATGTCAGTGAAATATTTATGTCAACAACGTGCCAGTGAGATATCTATATCAACAATGTGTCAGTGAGATATCTATATCAACATGTGTCAGTGACATATCTATATCAACGTGTGTTATTTAGATATCTTTGTCAACAACGTGTCAGTGAGATATCTATATCAACAACATGTGTCAGTGAGATATCTATTTCAACATGTCAGTGAGATATCTATACCAACATGTGTCAGTGAGATATCTACATCATATGTCAGTGAGATACAAATATCAACATGTGTCAGTGAGATATCTATATCAACAACATGTCAGTGAGATATCTATATCAACGTCAGTGAGATATCTATATCAGCATGTGTCAGTAAGATATATCAACAACATGACAGTGACATATCTATATCAACAACATAGTGAGATATCTATATCAACATGTGTTAGTGAGATATCTATATCAACATGTGTCAATGACATATCTATATCAACACGTGTCAATGAGATATCTATATCAACAACATGTCAGTGACATATCTATATCAACATGTGTCAGTGACATATCTATATCAACAACGTGTCAATGAGATATATATATCAACATGTGTTAGTGAGATATCTATATCAACAACATGTGTCAGTGAGATATCTGGATCAACAACATGTGTCACTGATATATATATATATATATATATATATATATATATATATATATATATATATATATATATCAGCAGTATGTGCCAGTCAGATATATATATATATATATATATATATATATATATATATATATATATATATATATATAGATATATAAAACAGCAATGTGTCAGTGAGATATCTATATCAACAACATGTGTCAGTGAGATAGCTATATCAGCAATATGTGTCAGTGAGATAGCTATATCAACAACATATGTCAGTGAGATATCAATATCAACATTTGTCAGTGAGATATCTATATCAGCAATATGTCAGTGAGATATCTATATCAATATATCAGTGAGATATCTATATCAACAACATGTATCAGTGAGATATCTATATCAACAACGTGTCAGTGAGATATCTATATCAACATGTCAGTGAGATATCTATATCAACATGTGTCAGTGAGATATCTATATCAACAACATGTGTCAGTGAGATATCTATATCAACAACGTGTCAGTGAGATATCTATATCAACATGTCAGTGAGATATCTATATCAACATGTGTCAGTGAGATATCTATATCAACAAATTGTTAGTGATGTATCTATATCAATGTGTCAGTGAGAGATCTATATCAACAATGTGTCAGTGACATATCTATATCAACATGAGTCAGTGAAATATCTATATCAACGTCAGTGAAATATCTATAGCAACAATGTCAGTGAGATATCTGTATCAACAACGTGCCAGTGAGATATTTATATCAACATGTATCAGTGAGATATCTTTATCAACAACATGTCAGTGAAATATCTATGTCAACAAAGTGCCAATGAGATATCTATATCAACAATGTGTCAGTGAGATATCTATATCAACATGTGTCAGTGACATATCTATATCAACGTGTGTTATTTAGATATCTATGTCAACAACGTGTCAGTGAGATATCTATATCAACAACATGTGTCAGTGAGATATCTATTTCAACATGTCAGTGAGATATCTATATCAACATGTGTCAGTGAGATATCTACATCATGTGTCAGTGAGATACAAATATCAACATGTGTCAGTGAGATATCTATATCAACAACATGTCAGTGAGATATCTATATCATCGTCAGTGAGATATCTATATCAGCATGTGTCAGTAAGATATATCAACAACATGTCTGTGAGATATCTATATTAACATGTCAGTGAGATATCCATATCAACAATGTGTCAGTGAGATAGTTATATCAATGTGTCATTGAGATATCTATGTCATCAACGTGTCAGTGAAATAACTATATCAACAACATGTCAGTGACATATCTATATCAACGTGCCAGTGAGATATATATATCAACATTTGTCAGTAACATATCTATATCAACAACATGTGTCAGTGAGATATCTATATCAACAATATTACACTTAATGTCAGGAATGTTATTTCCACTGAGCACATATGCTCAACAGCATAAGCTCCTAAATGCAGCTGAACAACACTTAGCCATCATAATGGTACTCTTAAAACATTAAGGCTAATTCCATATGTGCAAGGCATACAACACTGCAGTAGTAGTATTAAATGTTGCTCTCGGTATGACCTCAGCAGTCTGTCTACCATCTGTACTACTACATTCAGTACACTTGCAATGTAACCCTTAATACACTTTTGTACAAAACAGGCACTGACAAACTAATATCCCTTACAAACCTTACAGTTAACAGCAGACACAAAGATAATGTTGTTCAAAAAATAGGAGTAACACTTACTTTATTTAAACAATTTTCTTCATGATTAGAATATTTCTTGAAAAACAAACATAGCATAGCAGATAGGACATGAGAAAACTCTAGTGGGCACCAATTCACCACTATATTCCTTGAGATCCTACAAGGTGAGACAAAGAGTATAGCTTCTGTACAGATAGACAAGAACAGGGAGACATAAAGGAGCATACTGGAGAACCTATGGGACTACCAGGGTGAGAATACATACTGTCATTAAAATATCTGACTTTTAACTCTAACAGTATTAGGGATTACACAAGAATCTAAAAATTTAATAAACCAGTGGTGCAGCTGACATTACTGGCTAAACTATTCATGCTTCCAAATGTGTGGGTGGATAAGTGGATCTTCATGGGGGTTTATATCAGATGATCGAAAGCTTACAATTCCGAAGCTCACAACTTCGAACTGCAAACCTCGAAAGCTGACATAATTGAATGTACAAAAAAAAATACTAACTACCCAAAAAAAATGCTCTTTGCAGGAGGGCAAGCCCCCCTGCACCCCCCCACACCCCCCGCTACTTAAATATACCAACTCTGAGATTGCACTATATTGCAGCAAAGGGAAATCTTCCTTTCCTGCACTCTATGGTGATCTCCATTCTGCGGTTCAATGTTTTTGCACTTTGAGGTTTGAAGTTCGATGTTGTGAGCTTCAGACTTATCAGCCTTTGATGTTCCGATATAAACCCTCTTCATGGTAAGTGATTATTTTCACATATTCATTAGGATGTCTCTGGCTTCCATTCCCATCCACCCAACACAGTTGTCATTATAAAAAAAAAACATATTCAGTGATATCAGTGCAGCAGCTGATATCTAGAAGATCATCATTATTAATATACTGGACATTTCCAAGTATACACTATGATTTGCTTTCTTTTACGTGGCACCCAAAATGGAAATAAGAATATCTGTGCTACATATTTACTTTGTATATGCATCTGTTTGACTAGCTATCTTTATATATAGCACTCTCAGAAATCATATATCTATAATACTACATTTTTTGGAATGGCTTTAAATGTCTTAACCCCACCCCCCTTATATATACATGTATCCCATTCAGAAGCTTGAGTTTTCAGAAACTTGAAATTCATATGCCCAAGATCATATAATCGGTGTTCCAAAAACTCAAACTTCAGAAAACAAAAAAAAAAAAATCTAGCTATTTTCAATGTTTTTACAGGGGTGCACTCTCACAGCCCCTGACAATTATATATACCAACTCCAAAATTGCATTACAATGGGGAGAAGGGTAAGTTCCCCAATCCTCAGTGTACCCAATCTCCATTCAGAAGCTTTAAGTTTTCAAAAAGTTGAGCATAGGGTGTCAACCATATGAATTTTGAGTTTCTGAAAACTCGAGCTTCTAAAGGGGACCCATGCACACACACATACTAATATAAATATATATATATATATATATATATATATATATATATATATATATATATATATATATATATATATATATATATATATATATATGTGTGTGTGTGTGTGTGTGTGTGTGTGTGTGTGTGTGTGTGTGTGTGTTCCACAGTGTATGACATCCATGATTATGTACAACTTTACAAAGTGTTTTCATTTTAACTTAATCATTATCCACAATAGTTAGACTGCAATTTTCATTTTGTGTTTCTGTTTTTCTTCCTCCATCTTCTGTGTCACTATCCTTTTTTCTACATTTTTTCTCTTCGTTATATACACTAACAAAGCAACCTGTTACTGGCCCAGTGGCAAGGTCTTCTGAACACCCACAAGGGGCAGTTGCAGCTCCATCACCATGTCCACTACCACCAGCAGAAGCATCCAGTACAACTGCACTTGATTCTAGACCAAGGTGTATCACCATTAAAGAGAGAGAAAAAAAGTTAAATTAATTGAGATCATATGACCCACAAAATTGAAATAGCTACATTCCCAGTCATTGCAAAGAATCTATGGTCATGTTTGAGAAGGCAGTATTTGGATCATCTGACTGTCTTTCAGTTTTTTAAGATGGTATAACTTGTTTATCTGTTTTTTGCTATCAGAAGTCGATGAGATGGGAGACAAGCTGAGCCAGATTCTTGCCCATGTGGAGGGCCTTGCAACAGGGAAGGCTGTTCGACATGTGTTGCTATGGGTAGCTAAGGAGGAAATCCTAAATAATCAAAGGCTGATTAATGAGATTAGAAGCTAGTTGAAATTGCTAATGGATAAAGTCAAACAACAAGAAGAATTAGCTTAACTTCACAGCTGTCTAGATAGAGTGATAGGGAAACAGGTGGATACTGAGTCTTGAACAAGACAGAAAAAATTAAGGATGCAGCGGTTGTGAGATAGGATGGAGGGGAGATAATCATTGCAGTTTTTTAGGTCTTGAGTGCAGTATGTAAGAGAAGCTGTCCATTACTTAGATAAACATATTGATGGGTCACATACAGACGTCTGTTTCCCAGTTAGCAATGATCACACTAAGCACATGTTTGTGACGTGCCATGGTTAAAAGTTGAAGGAGTGGATGGTGATGCAGGTAGTGGTATGGCGGGATCTCTTAATGGGGTGGTGGTACTGCAGAGTGAAAACAATGTGGGATAGTATAGCCTTTAGGTATATTTTAAAAGGAAGCAAGTGTTACCAACTGCTCAGTATTTGAAACAGGAAGAGACTGTGGGCTACCTTCTTTGTCCAGTAAATGCTGGAGACCATCAGAAACAGTCAAACATTATTGGCAGAGTTATTCAAATTTATCAGGATGTCTTGAAGGGAAGGCAAGAGTGGTGGTGAAAAGCAAGTATGGAAATACCAGTAAATGAGGTAATAGGCATGGGGAGAAGGACATAGGGAGGAAGGGAAGGGGATGGGCAGTGAGTAGGCACAAGTTATTATCAAAGAAGACTGGGCAACTAGTGAGTCAGTGGGTGCCACGTACAAGGGATCACCAGATAATCCAAAATAAAAAAAAGCATTTATGTGGAGAAGGTGCAAAGAAAGCAAATATGGAGAAGTAAACATGGAAAGAAAATGAGAGAAGAGTATAATTGGACAAAGAAAGTAGATAATGGGATCCCATAAAAGAGAGGACGCAACTTAAAGAAAGATGGATGCTGGCATATGAATGGGGTACTTTGGGAAAAACAGGCTTTCTGCTGAAGGGAAAGATGAGAGTACGTATAAAATCAGATAAAGCTGTACAAGAGACATGAGTGCAGCATTAAAGAATAGAAGGAGAAAGGGATGCAGGCAGTAAAATGATAGCTCAATAGGCAGCTGGGTTAAATGCACCTTATGAGGGAAAATTAGCAGAAGAGAACATCACTTATGTGGCTAGAGGTACAGTAACTATGTTATGGGAGTGGAACAACATTATCCAATTATTTTCTCTCCTTTCTTTTTCTCGTGTTATATTGTTTTTCATGCTCAGTTTGTGATGATGATATTCATCCATCATGATAGAAGCACAGAAGTAGAATAACAGCTGGCAGTTTCTGAAGAGCCAGTTCATAAAGAGGAGTTAATGACACAAATGCAGCAAGTATCAGGCAGGGGCTTTTACTCTGATGGGAAGAGAGAAGCTGAGAGACTGACTCGTGGGTCAGAAATCAAAGGTATTGTCTGTGTGTGTGTGTGTGTGTGTGTGTGTGTGTGTGTGTGTGTGTGTGTGTGTGTGTATATATATATATATATATATATATATATATATATATGTATATATGTATATATATATATATATATATATATATATGTATATATATATGTGTGTATGTGTGTGTGTGTGTGTGTGTGTGTGTGTGTGTGTGTGTGTGTGTGTGTGTGTGCATGTACATATATATATATATATATATATATATATATATGTATATATATATATATATATATATATATATATATATATATATATATATGGGTCCCCTTCACATGTTCAACAGCTATTTGGTCGACAATTCATATGGTCGACAGGCAGATTTGCCCCCCTCCCCAATGTTGTGCGACCCTGGAATTGATATATATAGTTAGGGGGGGTGTGGTGGGCACAGCCCCCCACATAAAACTGCTTATCGATCAAATGAATTGTCAACCAAATAAAAGTCGGTCAAATGAACTGTCGACCATGAGAAGTAGACCCATATATATATATATATATATATATATATATATATATATATATATATATATATATATATATATATATGTGTGTGTGTGTGTGTGTGTGTGTGTGTGTGTGTGTGTGTGTGTGTGTGTGTGTGTGTGTGTGTGTGTGTAGGTGAATCCACTTCTAACTCTTGAAAGCTCATGATCTCGAAATTCAAAATACTCAGTCCAAAATCTTGAAACCTCAAAATACTGAAAACTCAAAATATTGAATTTCATATAAAAAAAAAAACTACAGGATAGCAACACTTACTATACTCCACCAGAAGTACATAGAGAAACAAATAAAAGCCAAAGCATATCAGTTTACTCCAATGCTTTTGCAAGGAAGAGTGGGCAAATATTGCCAAGTCAAAATGTGCCATGCTGATAGACTCCCATGCAAGAAGACCAAATGCTGTAATTAAATCAAAAGGTGTTATAACAAAGTATTAGTTTATGGGTGTGCACACTTATGCAACCAGTTTATTGTATGTTTTATTTTTATATTTATTCCCCTAACATATTTGTTTGTTTTTCACTTGACTTTTACAGGTTATAGGTCATATTAAAGGTGGGAAAACTTTTTAAATGATTTATTATGGTCTAATTTTTCTTATATCACAAAAACATGGCATTTTAACAGGGGTGTGTATTCTTTTTATATCAACTGTATCCTGAAACTGCTGATGTAGTCAGAAGTGTAGGGAGAGTGGGAAATGAGTAATTATATTATGCTGGGGGAGATGTTACTCATTTGATCTAAACATGGTGGACACACGGTTTAGATATCCTGCTCTCTGTTGGTGGTATCTAGCGAGAATAGGTATATAGTGGAAAGGGACTGGATAGATAATGACAGATAGATAAAACCTTTGGATAGTGGATAAGAAGCTATGAAGAATATATAGTAAACTGCAGCCAGGGTAAAGGGGTTCCTATGCTTGCAGCTATAAAAATGGACTAGGCTGGAGGGGAAAGGCATCAGTACCTTTGAGGGGTGGGAGTAGTACTTTTCTGGAAAACACATCTCAAGGCTGTTGCAGTCTGAGGCCAGATGAACAGCAGGGGAATAGAGAGTGTTGGGGATATAGAATCACTGAGGACAAGTAATCCTATCAAAACAGAGAGTAGACTGATGAAGATGATAAGAGGAGGAGATAAAGGTTATCTTTTTGCAATAATTGCTAGTTAATTAATTAATTAATTAATTTATTTATTTATTTATTTCAGTTTGATTATTTATTTCAGTTTGATTACCGGGGAAGTCCACTGGGCTAAAGGGCCCATTTTCAGTGGAGGCCCGGGGAGAAAAGCTCCAAAACACAAACAAATCAATACATTTATATATACAGATTACAAAATAATTTCAAAGTACATGCTAATCCAAGTTCAAATTCTGAACTACAATGATAATTCCAGTAAACAAGTAAAGTCAAAGTCACTCTAAGAAACAAGTATCAGGTGGTTGTAACAGAAAAAACACAACAATTCCACTTTTGTTTTGAGAAAAAGGCAATACTTGGGATATTACTGTTTTTTGTGCTGTTCACTAAGCATAGTGCATTATAGAAAGGAGAAGAGGTGCAGGTGCAGAACAGGTGCAGGTCCTAATAATCAGGATCTTGGAAAGTTTGAGAAAAAAAAGATTATTCATGGTAAAGTGTTAGCTGATTGAAAGGAGACAAAAAGAAATATTAGGGATTCTGGTTTGAAAAGAGAAAAATGGAAGTAAGTAAAAGCTGACATAGATGGTAAGGGGAGTTGGGGGGTTGGATAACAGAATGGAGGGGAGTAGTTATGTGTTCTTTTTATGGCAAATGAAGATATGCCAGACGTGTACAGAGAGTGTTTTGAGCAAATTGAGAAGGTAAGGGAAGAGAGAGTCTGATTGGTGATAGAAGTGGAGTTTAAAGCAGTGATGGATCTCAAATGAGACAGATTGAGATTAAAGAGATCTGTTCAGCAAATCAGGAAATATTAATGCAGGGACTGTACAGATTACAATTATTTGATATGAGGTGAGAAGGTGAAGGAGATATGGGATCAAGTGAAGAGGGTATGGATTAGGACATTTTATAAGACACTAGGAAGATAATGGAAGTTTTGGCTTTTATGAAAAGATAGACATTATAGGGAAGTGGGAGGAAAGAAGAGAACTTGAAATTGTGGCCAAAAAATAGCCATTGTCTGGAAGGCACCTATGGTGTGGAAATATACTGAAGAGTTTTTAATTAAGCGGTGGGAAAAAAAGTATGGAGAGAGGATAAGGTATGGATTCAGAAAAAAATGAAAGGGTTTCAAAATACATGGGGAAAGGAGGGGAGATAAACTGACTGGGATAGAAAGAAGCTATACACAACAACTGGGGAAGTGAGTTAATAATAAAATGAATGGCAATTTGATGGTGTGATATTAAGAAATTGCTTTGAGAGACTGGTAGACTTATGCTATATCAAATTAAAGTATGATCTGGAAAACCTTTTCTTCATAGAAGTAAACAGGGAATGTAGAAGCAAGCGCTACCATGTAGTATGCATTTATACTTGATAAGTTTTACTAGAAATACAATCATTATGTAACCCTGATAAAATGAATCTACCACAAAATACACAGTTAACTGTACTAAATGGGTCAGGGAATGGTTAGAAGAACATGTTAATTGTGTTTGATGGATCTGGTATGTTATTTATATGGATTTGCATATTTTATTGCATATATTAATACAAATAACTAAGTTAAAATGCTGTATCTCACAGGTATGAATTAATAATAAATCAAAACCTGTTAATATATCCAGTCATAAACATTAGATCAATGCATGACCATATGACCATATGCAAGCTGATAACATGCTGCCTCTGTAGGTCATAGATGGTATTTTATTCTTTTAATACCAAGACTTTTTGGTGCAAGTTCTGGAACAGCAAGACTAAGTGAACAAAAATACCGACTTTCTTATACTAAGTTCAAGAGTGCAGTCCCAGAGTTATCCCTGTTCTCTGAGATGATCTTGGCATTATTATATGCTAGAAATGAGAGGATATGGCACAGACCTCCACAATGAGGAGTAAAAGGGGCTCAACGTCATGTAAAAAACAATTTCAAAGAACTGTGATTTTTGAAATTTGCTGTTCTCCTGTATTCTTTTTGTTTGTTTGTTTGTTTTTTGTAATTCTTGGACTTGTAATGATGAAATGATGAGTGTCAATTTCTTTAGGGAGCTGAATCATTAGATATGTATGAATGAAGTATTTAAGGCAGTCATCTATTTTTACAGTAACCTCTATTATGGAAACAAGTAAGTGTGTTGAAGCTATGTCTGCATGATAGCAGTAGTTTGGTGGGGTGGTTTCTTTTTGGGAATTTAGTTAAGCTGGCTCTGTATTGACTGAAACATGTATTTGATCAACCTATTCTAGCTGAAGAAGCTTCTTAGAAGTTACTTAGACTGATTATAGATTTATTGATTATACGACTGAATTAGACTTCCACTTAGATTTAATCATGAATAAGTCAAACTAAACTACTTTTTAGAACTCTCTGCAAGTTAACTGCAGCATGCAAAGAGAAGGGAACTGCTGTACTAGGCTAATTCAATAAGTATGCTTTTTGACACTGTATAGTGTCTATTGAATGTTTAATAATCTGAAAATCCCTAAATGGAACTAAGGCAGGATGATCCTGTCCATCCAAAAAATACAAGCATTGCATAGAACAGTATGTAGTGATAGGTGCTTATAGCTGACTGTAACAACAATGTTACTACAAATCAAATAATATAAAGGTCTAAGAATCATAGTATTTTGGTTTTATTACAGATTGTGCTACCCTCTTGACATCTGAACTAATAAATGTTCTGGTATCAAATGTTCAGTAAAAAATAGAACAGGAACAGTAGATTGCTGGCTAGACAGAGAGCAAAGAGCTAGGAAGTATCTGTAAAATACTCAGTTTTGTATAGCAACCTCATGCTGCTCAGCATTTTGATATTATAGGGTTAAAGGTGGATGACTGAAAGTCATAAGGTTGTAATTGTGGTCCTTGGAAAAGTGAAAATGGGGCATACATATGAATTCCAAGATTGTGGTCTCTCAGAGTTTTCCATCTGCCCTGAGGTGCAGTGAGTGCCAAGTTATTATATGTAAGTGGCTGGGATGTGTGAAGCCCAGCTGTCATGACCAGTATTAGGGGTTGGGCCTGCTGTACTCAAAAAGCATAGAAATCATTTTAAATGTGTATCGATGAGGTTTGCAATACCTCATTTTTTTCCTCAGAATCAAATTTAAATTTTCAGTGTCAACACCCCCTGTGTAGAAGCTTATATTTCCAAAGGCACATGGCTTTACCACTTGTCCCATAGCATTGCCTTGATGTGCATCAATGCATCCAGCAAGCATGGCATTTTCAGATATGTTTTGTTTATTTATCTATGTATGTTGGAAGTTTCAAATGAGAAAATTATTTATCTATGCATATGAAAGTTTATAGTAAGCATAGTATTTATCTGTATTCATTACAATTTTCAAAACAGTATACAGTTTTGCAACTGTAGATGGAATGAAGAAAGATGTGTTTGATCTGCAGATTATGACTGTATCCATGAGAGCATATTTATGTAATTCATTATACTCACTTTGAATATCAGTAGTGAAGAGGAAGATCCAAAGTCATACCTGGAAAAGGAATCATGTTGTCCTAGTGAAACTATTGACACAAAAATACATACACAATAAGCAAAAAAGCAATTAGCTCTTTTCAAGATAAAAAGGAAATGAATTGCACCAGGTCAGTAGTAAGTTCCAGGATATTTGGCAAGTCACTATGGTTTCAGTATTGTGCTGGTAATGCTAGCAATACTCTATTCTCTTGGATGTTCCATGCTGTACACTTATGTGGGAGTGAATGAGTGATACATTTACCCCTGGATTCATTAAACTCCATGCAGGAATAGTGCTATTCCTGCATGGAGTGGATCGTGCCTGTGTAGAACAGCAGTGCGTCTTGCATATTAATGAAGGTGCTCTGCTATATTTTCTGCACGGACATGATCTGTGTATGACTGCAGAAGACATGCCCGATCATTGCTCACACAGTACACATGCCCCCTGCACTCTAGAATTGCCATACTGTAATCCCAAAGCAAGTAACAGTGTCCGCAGACAAAACACATAAAAGCACAGCCCCCCATAATGGTCCAGCACACATAATGTCCAGAATGGTATGCCAGTATACACGCTAGCATACCAAATAAGTAAGCATGTTCCTGAGGGGAACATTTAAACCAATTCCACCATGTCATAAATTCAAATGCCATGGAACAGCTAGTCACTGTTCCCACGAGAGGAGAAAATATACTAGATCTCATTGTCACAAACATGGGGACAAAATGCTCCACAGTATATCCCTCATTGGTGAGATCTGATCATAAACTAATCTCACTGGAAATCCACATCCCGCCCCACCCCAAACAAAAGACCATAGTGAAGAACTTCTCTAAAGCAAACTTCACACTACTCAAGACTGGTGTGGTATACTTCAAGGCCCCTGAGTCAGAGGAAACCACAACCCAAGCTGCGGAAGCCCTTACAAATGCCTTCTATGAACACCTCCAGGACTGCATGGATCAGGCAATCCCAAATAAAACCAAGACTCTTTCCACAAAGGGCAAACGTCCAGTCTGGTGGACCCCAGCCATTAACAAACTTTACAATAAGAGGAGAAAGCTATTACATGATAGAACAAAATCCATAAATGATCATTATTAGTAAAAAGCACTCATAAAATCAACTAAGGCCAATTTTGAGAGAAAAATTGCCATGGATTCAAAGGACAATCATAAGGCCTTTTTCAGCTATGTTAGGAACCTGGGTGGAAACTCACAGATATGCTCAGAATTAGTCCAAAATGATACAAAAATCACTGAACCCACAGACATTGCCAACATACTGGCAGACAGGTTCAGTGCAATCTCCCCTAAAGGAGAGATAACTATCTCAAGTGTAGCCTCCCGGACATCTCAAATGTAAAAACACAGCATCAATGGGACGGATGGTGTCGCTGTTTAATCTCAGCCTTACCACAGGAGTCTAGTCTGCAAAGCTATGGAGAGGATCATAATGGAGCTCATAAACAAAGATATAGGGACTTGCAGACATTGGACGAAGATCATGCCTTTCTTCTTGAAATAGTCACCAAGGCCATTGATGAGGAAAGGCAGTCCATACAGCCTACCTTGACCTTGCAGCAAAGTAAAACACAATACCCCCACGGGTATTGTAGAAAAACTTACCAGCTTAAATGTAAACCCATATGTCACAAGATAGGTTGCAAACTGGCTTAAGGACAGAACCCACAGGGTTAGAGTTGCTGTGTCAGACTCCAAGCTGGTCACAAGTGGTGTCCCACAGTATTGTTTGGCATCTACTTCTCAGAAGTACAGGCCAACATGGGAGGACTTTGGCTGACAAAGTTTGCAGATGACTGCAAACGCCATAGTGGAAAGTGCATCGGACACTGATATCCTTCAGAAGGGACTCACGGAAACAGATAGCTGGTGCCAGAGCCATGGCCTGAAGTTTGTATAGTCATACCAAAACAAGGTAACCCCAAGCTACCATAGGTGGCAATCCACTAAGCACAGAAGAGGTTATCAGGGACCTGGGGACCCAGGTTGACAGTGGCCTTTCTTTGACACTCACATTGATAAAGTGGTTAGAAAGACCTTCTACATTGCCCACCTGATCATGAAGGGATTCACATCCAGATCTAGTGAGGTCATTGTTCCTGTACTCTTCACTTATCAGAACAATGATCGAGTACAATGCCCCATTCGGGATGTATCTCACCCGACATCTGCAGCAATTGGAGAGACCCCAAAAGTTCCTCACCAAAAGATAAAGGGACTCCAAAATCTGTCATATGCTGCCAGATTGAAGAAACTCCAGCTCTATTCAGTCGCACATACCGTCTGCTCAGAGGTGACATGACAAGGCCATGTCCAACCGAATTAATGGACATGCTCCACCTCAAAAATCCAAATCCACCAAAACCACTAGAGCACGGATATAAATAGGACGTGCTGGAGGTATGCTGTGGAATAAAATCCCGGTCCATGTGAGGCAGAGCACCTCGCTGACTCTGTTCAAGAGAAATCTAGACCTGTGGATGGAATCATCTCTGGGTCACTGCTGGACAGAGGCACAACAAACTAATGGGCACAGTATTTTTCATATAGGGTGGCGCGTAAGCCACAATAATTTGGGCTAGGCTTATAAATGCCTTAGGGCAGATAGCCTAGTATAAACCTATGAACCTATGAACCTATGAACCTATGTATGATGTAGTCATCCAGATTTCCTGACCTAACATGCAGAAAGCAATATGCATACCCCTACAGTAAATAAAAAAAAAAAAAAATGTTTATTTTATTTTTTCCATCCCCAATAAAGTTTAAGCTTAGCTGAGCGAGTGTGCACTTCGTGCAGTTCTGTGTAGCATAGGTGAAACATCCGACAGAGCTAAATAGAGACATATAGCCAAAACAGTCAAATAGCATAGTGGTTAGAGCATTCACCTAACATGCAGTCATTCTCAGTTTGAGCTTCACTGCAGTCCATACATTTTTATATGTGAAAACAGCAGTAAAAGTATCTGTTTTATAAATAGGTACTGAATAATATATATTTGTTAACCATGGTAGTGTAGCAGGTCCAAATGTGAGGTGTCAGTGTAGTACAGATGTGAAACCCCATAAAACACAAGTGTCCCATACATTATCACCACAAAGGAATATAATGTAATGAAAGCACATAGGGGGATGTTATGGAAGGGAAACATACATATCATAAGATGTTATTAAGAAGGAATCAACCCCACAATCCTGATAGTCCATAAAATGAAAGCGGAGCAACACTAAATTGTGCTCAGCTATGCTTGGCCTGAGTAAGCATTGCTTAAATTTGTTTGCTTAGCAATAATTAGCATAGGTAAGTGGATTTGTGCACTGTAAGCAGTGCTTAATATCTAGCCCTTTAAGCAATGTCTATCTGTGCTAAGAGGGTTTGCCCATTGCTTAGCTTAGCTCAGCATATTCAAAACCTTCCAATCATGGCAAAGTGTGGGAAATCAGCCCTATTTAAACCTCACAGGTGGGAATACAGCCCATAACCAGTTCTAGCTCCTCACTGCAGGCACTATGGCTGGTGTTGGTGAAGGAGTGTGCTTTCGAGCTCAGCACTGGGACATTCAGGAGTCCAGGGTCAAGGTTGGACTCCTAGTACAAACCCATGAAGGGAGACTGCTGCAGGACCAGTACCAGGGCTCCCAATACAAAGCAGAGGCCTGGTAACGTCTTGCACATGATCTCACCATTGCCACTGGCATCGCTCAGACTCGTGAGCAGGTCTGGCACCACTTTGCTGACTTGAAGCGTAGGAAGAGGGAGCTCTTGGACCAGTGGGTCCAAGATGCATGGGCAGGGAATGTCCCAGATGTGTGTAAGTATTAGTATCAATAAGAGTTTTTCAAAGTCCAGCCTGTGTATGTGATGGATGGGTATGCATAAATGTTTCTCTATCTCCTGTACAGCTGCAAACGAGAGGGCCACAAACATGGACACCCCTGCCAGCAAGCTGCTAAGACATCATTGCGAGGCTGGTGAGTACAAATCTAGCTTGTAGTATTCAGGGCAAATAAATAGAAAGGTGTAGAATGTTACCTGTCAGTATTTAAAAATGGGTACGGTTTGTACTAAATAAATGAGACATTAGCAGAGTAATAGTGATGTACAGGGTATATATATCAATAAAAGTGTCAGCACCTGTCAATAAAAGTCAAATTCCCATACTGGTTGAGTTTACTTTGGTATATGGTGGTATGAATCAAAATGTGCACAGTTTCTGCTCAGCAACTATAGCTCTGAAAGCATTAAATAATCAAGGCTCATCTGACAAATATTGTGGAGTTATAAAACAGGAGATTAACTATATGAAATGTTCCATGCACCAAGATCTGATACCTGAATAGTAATGTTGTCTTTACCAGTGTTTTCCAGACTGTGCTATATCAAAGTATGAATACACAGTATAAGAGCTATCTGTCATGCGCAAATGTCAGAATTACAAGGTCAGATTATACAACCAAGAGAGTATTAGGAAGAAAACAGTCAAATGAGAGACAGCAGTTTCTCAATAGCTCATTCTAATGTAACACAAACTGTGTTCTATTTTATGCACAAACAGGCACTGCTCAAATCTTGGGAGTGGTAGTAAGTTGCACGCATATTTTCACCCAAGAATATGTGAATATTTGTAAAAACAGTCAGGTACTGTTAACAGAAATTTCCTCCACAGGTCTGCCAGGTAAGAAAAGGCATAAATTAGCTGTAAAAAGGCTGCACTTAAACACTGTGTACAACAACCACTGTCCAATCTCAAGGCTGAAAATGACAGCAAGATAAGTACATACACCAAGTAGTCTCCTCCAAGAAATGTCCCTCAAGTGTCACGCAATCAAAGTTAGTGGTCACTGCCACCCACACTCAGGGTGACCAATAGAAATCATGGCAGAGTATGGCAGTAACACACACACACACACACACACACACACACACACACACACACACACACACACACACACACACACACACACACACACACACAGACACACACACAAACACACACACACAGGTCTGCCAGATAAGAAAAGGTATAAATTAGCTATAAGAAGGCTGTGATTATACACTGTGCACAAAAGTACTACTGACCAAACCAAGGCAATAGGTTGATGTAAAGTGAGATAATACCTGGAGAGTAATGATTAGAGCAATGATCATTAAAGCTGTGAGCAATTAAAGCTTATACAGTTTTTAATTGACATCTCTCTCTATCCCCTACCTTATCTGCACCAATAATCTAAACACATAAATCAATGGGTATGTTCTTCACCAAACCTAATGTTGAGACATGTGTCTTATTGTTCAACAAATATTTAAATGTTTGACTATTAATGTTCATTGTTCAAATACTATCATTGATGACCTGTTGCTATCAATGTAACCTGCATGCTGTTATAATGCCGACTGTGGTTCCATATATGCATGTGTTCTGTTCGCTATGCAACTGTTCTAAATCTGTTGTTTTGGGTTAATGGGAATACCAAAGAATGCTGTTATAATGAATCCTGGAATGTGTTTTTCATGACTAACATATATTATAAAACTGGAACACCATATTACATCTGGGAAGGCCAATACAAGCAGATCCACTTGTCCCGCCTCAACTGGCCATGGCATTGGGCCTCAGCATATCTGGGACCCAACCTGGGACCTCCTCATCCACTGGTCCTGCACCACATTCTGGTGGAACTGCCTCAGGGAATGGGGGATCTCCCCACCCCTGGAAGTGGGCGCGGACAGGACACTATCACCTGTCATCTGGGGATTGGTGCATAGCAAGCTTTGAAAGGAGTTTGGAGATCTGCTACACCAGCTTGAGGGCCATGTGACACATTTAGATGGTCAGACTGCCCCTCCTGCTCAGCCCCCAGCACAGCCACATTTGGGGCCGTGAAGTTGCAATGGTGACTGCCCATGGATGGAGACCTCAGTCCCACTGTATCCATTTGGGGACTCGTGGGCATCCAATTCCCAACCACGCTCCCTGTTGAAGGTGTATACCACCAACATGTGCCATGTACCGCCTCTATATGCTGTCTTGTCTGTCTTCCTAACCAACCTACCTCCCCAAATATACCTACTATCCTCCCCCAACATCCCACTCTCACCTTATAAATAAAAAAAAAAAAAAATAGGCAATCTGTTCCCACTAAAAAATTTCACCCCATACATAGCTGTCCATTTTGCATACATGTCCACTGAACACATGTAATATAGTATAATTGGCTTAACAACACATTACTGTTGTCTTCACAGCTTTCTCAGGGTTGGAGTGGACACTTTTACCTCTATATTCTTTACAGATGCAGAACTGTTCCTATAGCATAGATAGACAGCTATGAACCTTCTGTACACCCATCCTGCACATCCCTAGCTATCTTTCATATTATTTTTCCCTCTGCATGCCCCCCTTTTGCACCACTTTCCTATCACCCCTTTTTTTCTCTTTTTTTAAAGAAATTAGCAGAGGGGGAAGTTGGAGTAAATGGCAGTAAGCAGCACTAAGCGGCAGTAAGGGAGTTTACATGATGCTAAGCGATGCCCACACAGATTAGGCAATTTCCCATTTAACCATGTGTTGTCATCACTTACCATTGCACAAAACTAAGCAAACCCACTTACAACTGCTTAAAAGTGCCTTAATCACTGTATCCATCAGCCACTTTTCTGCTCAGCAACAAAATAATCAGCCGTTGAACCCAGGTCCCTGTACAGAATAACAAAAGCAATTTACCACTAAGCAATCTGAGCTACAGAAATAACTGATGCTTTTTCAAATATATCATTCAGTAGAGTCATTCCACAGTATATACATGAATAAGTCAGGTTTTGTATACATATATATATATATATATATATATATATATATATATATATATATATATATATATATATATGGGTCTACTGCTTTACATTGAAAATGCACTTCTTTGAAATAAAGCAGTAGACCCAACATTTCAGCAAAAGTCCACTTAAACGAAAGTGCACTTTCGCTGAAATCTTTCTCCCCGGGCTACCCCAAAAAAAAAAAAAACAGTAAAGCATGTTTATGGAGGGGGGAAAGCCCCACTGCATCCCCCATGTGGAGGGCTGTGCCCCCCATACCCCCCTACTTAAATATACCAAGTCCGAGATCACACTACAGTGGGGAAAAGGGAATATTCCCATTACACACTGTAGTGTGACTGCCAAAGTCAATGTTCAAAGTTTCAGTACTTCGAACAAGTCCACTCGGTGAAGTGGGGTTCGAAGTAGTGAAACTTCAAATATATTGACAGATCCCATATATATATATATATATATATATATATATATATATATATATATATATATATATATATATATATATATATATATATATATATATATATATTTATATGTGTGTGTGTGTGTATATGTATATATATATATATATATATATATATATATATATATATATATATATATATATATATACACACACACACATATGTGTGTGTATATATATATATATATATATATATATATATATATATATATATATATATATATATATACATATATATATCTATATATACATATTTATATTTTTATATATATATATATATATATATATATATATATATATATATATATATATATATATATATATATATATATATATATATATATATATATATATATATATATATATATATATATATATATATATATATATAAGTACTCATAACATGTAGTGGAGTTGTACCTCAAAACCATACCCCCAACCTTTTATTGCTGCAAATCTGTCCAACGGCTGTCAAAATGGGGGTCAATGTGCCCAAACTACAGACCTATTTTAAGTATTTCCCTTATCCCACTGTTGCCAGCAGCCACTGTCCTGCAAGTCTTGAACCCTGGGCTCTGTACACCTCAGTCAGAGTAATTTACCACTGCACCATGTGAGCCTTGGAAAACAATGCTGCTTCTTCAAACATATCAGTAAGTAGAGTCAATCAACAGTAGGGAAAAGATTCTGTAGAATCAGTCAGGTTTTCTATATATACAAGTATATGTCTATGGAGATGCATATATGTGGTAAAATCTATTCAGCATATATATATATATATATATATATATATATATATATGTATATATATATATATATATATATATATATATATATATATATATATATATATCTATATATATAGAGAGAGAGAGATACATCTAAAATATATATATATATATATACATATATATATATATATATATATATATATATATATATATATATATATATATATATATATATATATATATATATATATATATATATATATATATATATATATATATATATATATATATATATATATATATATATATATATATATATATATATATATATATATATATATATATATATATATATATATATATATATATCACTATAGAATTCCAAAATACTGAAATCCCAAATTTCAGTATTTCGAAATTCTATAGCTGAAACTTTTAAATACCAAAACCCCATAACCTCGAAATTTAAAATTGCGAATCTACAGTGCAAATGCACTACACGCATATACATATACACAATCTCCCCCCACAGTCAAACAAACAATCCTACACTACAGACAAGCAGGGGGGCAATAACCCCTGCACCCCCCTTGTTGGGGGCTGTGCCCCCCACCCCCTACTTGTATATACTAACTCCGAGATCGCACAATCACACACACAAAGTAACTCACACACACACATTTCACAGCCCCTTGCACACACACACACACACACACACACACACACACACACACACACACACACACACACACACACATCACAGCTAAAACACACACTAGCATACACAAAAGACCCTAACCAACACACTCATATGTACTTACCTACAATTACACCTATGCATTCACACACCGCAATACCAGAAGCTTCTAACTTGGGTATTTTGAATTTCGCGCTTCTGGTGTTTCGGAATTTCAAGGCTTCGGTATTATAATTTTGAAATACTGAAAGTTGGGATTTTAGTATTTCGAAATTATAAAAGGAACCCATATATATATATATATATATATATATATATATATATATATATATATATATATATATATATATATATATATATATATATATATATATGTATATATATATATATATATATATATGTAGACATAAATATAAATAAATATATAGCAACTACAAACAAATGCAATCTGATGGTCATGCTGCTAATGCTATAAGTCTAACTCTCGAAATGCTTTCACTCAAAGCACTCCTTAAAATAGAGAACATCAACATTTGTGCTGTAACAGAGACCTGGTTCAAGGCAACAGAATGCACCCCTGCCCTACCAGGCTATAACTCGTTCCACACCTTCTGGCCCCAGAACTTGGACTGAAGCTCCAAAGGTGGTGGTGTTTCCATATTCATAAAGGATGTGCACACGCCCAGACTAGTAGCCCAACATAACACATCACAGATTCGGCAGGTGAGGCTAGCATTGGTAAGACAGCAATTCAGGTCATAGCTTACCATGAAAAAACTTTCTAAAGGTAACTTTGGCTTCCTACAAACAGAGCTGGCTAACTTCATGACACCCATGCAAATGGAGAATAGTTGCATGACCACCAAATTATACAGCACTGCAATGTATGAACACGTACACAAATGCATGTAATCTGCCATACCCAATAGAACCAAGATGCTCCTCTCCAAATAAAGGAAGCCAATCTGGTGGTCTCCTGTCATAAACAAAATCTACAACAGAAGGAGGGAAGTGCTGCAGAATAAGGTGATGTCCCAGGATTGGAAAAACTCAAATACCAGCCTCAACAAAAAGTTTAGATCCCTCATCAAATCCTGCAAAGCTAACTATGAAAACAGAATTGCAGCAGATAGTAAAGACAACCACAAGGCCTTCTATATTAATGTAAAGAATCTCCACGGCAATACCCAGATTTGCTCTGAGCTCCTGCACAATGGGACCACCAATAATGAGCCAACAGATATTGCCAATATACTACAGATTCTATGCCAACTTTACCCCCCCCCAAAGGACCAATCACAATACCAGTAGATTGCCAGGCACCCAGTATTACTGCTGCACAGGTTAAAACAGCACTGTGCAAAGCCAAGAATACAGCAGCTATGGGACTCGACAATATCCTTTGCTGTGTTCTACATGAACTACAGAGTGAACTGGTACCTCATCTGTGTCCTCTTTTCAGTCACAGCCTCATGTCCCTACCAAATGGCACACTGCTACAGTCATTCCTCCCCACAAAGAAGGAGTGACTACAGACCCTGCAAACTATCTCACCATTAGCCTGATGAGTCTGTTATGCAAAGCTATGGAATGCATCATCATGGACCTAATAAACAGGGATATAGGAAACCCCCAGACTCTGTACCCCACACATTTTGATTTTGTGAAGGGTAGGTCAGGCCTGCTCAACCTGGTTGACTTCTCTGAGTCAGTCACCAGAGCTGTGGATGAAGGCAAGGTGTTTTATACAGCCTACCTGGATCTGGCCAAGGCCTTTGATACCATTCCCCACTCAGGAATCATGGAAAAGCTCACTAAGCTAGGCATCAACCCTTATATCACTATGTGTGTTGCAAACTGGCTCACAGAACCCACAGTATGAAAGTAGCTTACTCCAAGTCAGACTGCTGACCAGTCATGAATGGAGTCCCACAGGGTTCAGTCCTGAGTCCTCTCCTGCTTTGTATCTATGTCTCTGAAATCCAGGGCAACATGAAGGAACTCTGACTGACAAAGTTTGCAGATGAATGCAAGTTGGGAGCTATTATTAACTGCACAACTGATGTTGACATCCTACAGAAAGGCCTCACTGAGTCCGAGGACAGTCAGAACCATGGCCTTAAGCACACTGACAAAAAATGTGTCATTGTCACTTTGGGAAAAAAACGGTTCCCATGACTTACCACATTGATGGTAGTCCCCTGAACACAGAAGGTGTTATAAGAGATCTGGGGACACAGGTTGACAGCAACCTCTCCCTTGATCACCACATTGCCACTGTGGTCAGTAAGTCCTTCTATGTGGCACATCTCATTACTAAGGCATTTGCATCCAGGAAGAAAGAGGTCATTGTCTCCCTCTACTCTTCCCTCATTAGGCCAATCATCAGTTTGGCATGTACCTCACTAGACACCTGCAACAACTGGAGAGGCTGCAAAATTACCTCACAAACAGGATCCTTGGCCTTAAAGACTTGTCCTATATGGACAGACTCCAAAAACCTCAACTATTTTCTGTCTCATATTGCCTACTTAGAGGTGATCTCTGCTTGACTTGCAAGGCCATGTCTGCCCCAGCTTTGTTAGAAATGCTACAGCTAGAGAAATCCCAATCCCTCTGCACTACACACTCCACAGACCTCAACCTCATTACCACAATCAACACAACATGCTGAATTATGGGTTAATAACCCAGAGAATTCTCATGCTACGAAATACACTTGCCATACATGGCAAGCAGAGCACCTCACTGGCCCTTGTCAAGAGAAATCTTGATGAGTGGATGGGAAATAGAAAATCCACCTGGGGTCACTCCAGTGACTCTACTCAACAGAGGCACTGTGAGTTAAGGTTGGATGAAACGATAACAACTTAATCCTATGGGCTAGGCTTCTAAAGGATCCAGGCCGATTAGCCTAGTACACACCTTTGAACCCATGAATCTCCCTCGCTCTCTCTCTCTCTATATATATATATATATATATAAAGAGAGAGAGAGAGAGAGAGAGAGAGAGAGAGATTCGGGTCTATATTAAGATATCGCATGCTCAGAAGAGTGAATGACACATAATTGACCCATTGTAAATTAAAGCTTACAACATCGAAACCTCAGAACAGCGATTTTTTTTCCAAGAGAAAAAAATCACTGTTCCAAAAAAAAAAATGTAAAACATTACATAATGGGGGGGTGCTGTGCCCCCCACCCCCCTACTTAAATATACTAACTCCGAGATCACACTACAGTTCTGAAAACAGCAAAGTAGCAAAAGCGGCCAAGCAAATTCTTTCCCAGGGAAATAATTTGCTGAAAAGCCGCTTCGCTATTTTGCCTTTCACACTTTTCAGTTCAACAAAGACGCATTTGACAACCAAATTCCTTCCCAGGGAAAGAATTCGCTGAAAAGCTGCTTCACTATTTTGCCTTTTCGCCCTTTTCAGTTCAACAAATATGCATTCGACAACCTGCGTCATTGACAGCGTAATAGGGAGCCAAGATATACATATATGTGCTGAGAACATGTAATGGAGTTGTATCTCAGAATCATACCTCTCCATCTCTTAGTGCAACAAATCTGTCCAAAGGCTGTCAGAATGGGGGGACAATGTGCCCAAATTAGGGACCTCTTTTAAATATTACCATTAGAAATGTAGAATGTTGCCAGAGTAACACTGTTTGTTTCAGCATACATATTCTGATGGCTGTGAGGTCTGAAAATGAAATGTATGTCATCATTTACTGACAAAACTCCCCATATTATCACAGTGATTTACCAAAGAAATGAGATTAATCTGTAAAAAAGACCAGAAATATTAGCAATAAACCTGGACATTCTGAAACAATCCAGCCAGTTGAGAGGTATGCTCAGGACCCCTTACTGCAATGAATCTGGACCAAGGCTGACAATGTGGTGGGTAGAAGCCATGAAAATGGGGACATATCTGAAATAGTGGCATAGATAAGCTGATGCAGTTGCTGCAGCAACACCCTTCTGTGTGATGTAACATATATTCACTGAGATAGCACAAGTAATTTAAATAGCAAATCTGCTTTGGTGAATTACACGTGTATTTGCAAATATGTCAGGCACTGCAGGGATGTAACAGCACTGAAAAACAGACACCTGAGTGAAAGTGCATACCCACAACCAATTTCACCACAGTCACAGTCACATACCGGTAAGTCAAGTGAACATTAGAATATAGGAACTGTGTGAACAAATACATCATTGTTTGCCACTCGCACACAACTCCTACATATACTGGCCCAATTCACAGTGTAGTCTGAATCCTGACCATGGTACAGGACATGTCTCAGTTTGCCCCTACAAACACATACAGCCAATAGACCAGCAGAAAATGGAGCAGCATACACAGTCAGATAAAAAGGGAGCCATAACACTTACATCGATCCCCCCCCCCTACATACACAGCCCAAATAACATGTACACATGACATGTCTACATAATCCTGACAGTCTGTCAACAATGGCCAGACATAGACCTCTCAAATGTACAGTTCACCTCAGAATGTACAGACTCAGGACTCATATCTATTGCCTCTTCCCTGTAACATGGCTGTGGGTCTATGACATCACTGGTATGGTAGCAAGAAAGAAGGCAGGAAATAATGATACTAAATACTTCTGAGCCTCATAGACCATGACATCTGGACAAAGCCTGACATCATTTGGGGACAGAGGCACAAACACAGGTGTAGATTGGATATATTGCTGTCATAAATTGAGAAGCTGCTGATGTAACAGGGTTTGTTGTAACATATCCTTTATGTGGAATATGAAGTCAGTAATAATGAATGTTAGTATTTACTGACTGCATTCCCCAGATTTCCTGACTGATTTTCCAAGGACAACTGTCTGGGGAACAGACAAAACATAACAGGCAAACTTGTGGCCAGTCTTTGGACAGCATGCCAGTGGAGAGGTATGTCAGAGACATATCACTATCAGAGATGAAGTCACTCAGTAAATGCATATCCGCACAAGTCCTGTCAGTCTATCAACCCACCATGTGTATAACAGCACTGATGACATAGAATCTGTTCACACTTCTGGAGATATGTCCCTCATATTGTCGGACTGTCTCCAAATGTCCTGTCCTGTGAAGTATTCCCACCTACTGTCTGTGAATCTGTATACCACCACCTCTGTAATGTCCCTCACACAGGTCTGTAATGCCCTCTGAAAGGCAACACATGGAGGTCTCTGTAGTCCAGATACCCTTTCTGGCTGCATCCTACATGAACACAGGCATAGCTTTTCAGGCCCATTCTGCAGTGTAGCCTACCACAGCCTGAAAACCGGTGTCATCCCAACTGCACAGAGGACAGACAATGAAAGTAGATAGCAAACAGGTTATGCATTAGGATGAATGTTCTGAAGGATAGAAGTCTGAAACTGAAATGTATGCCATTACTACATGACAGCAGTCCTCAATAACATGGCCAAAATATACAGTACACTACAGTTAATAGAATAATATCATATTAATATCCAATAGGAGATACATCAAAACATACAGCTCAAACCCCAAGAACAAGATAGTGCAGTACTCAAAGTCCAAGCTTTGCATGCAGGGGTACATGGTTCGAGTACCGAATTGTACATGGAAAAGCAGTGTTAAAAATACTAATTCAATAATACAATATGTTTTAAAATTTTTTTGGTAACCAGTGTACAGTAGCTGGTGTAACATGCAAGTGTGAGTGCATATAACATGTGATACTACCAATGTATACACAAGTGTCTCATACAGTATAGTTACACCCCTTGCTACAGTAATGACAGCACATAGTAGCATGTTCTGTAGAGGAAATCAAATACATTTACTAAATTATATCATTACTCTGCTACTTTATAAGATTGGAATGTGATCAATGGTTACCAGCACTGAGCTGTGCTTAGCAGGTTTATGTATTGCTCAAACGTAAATACAGTTAGCTCAGCTGAGCAGATTTGTGCACTGGTAAGCGTCGTTAAGCAAAGCCTACAAGCATTAAGCACCTATTGGTTTAATTACATGTTAACACCACTTACCATCATGCAAACCCATGCAACCTTGCTTACAACTACCTACTGTTTAATCACACTGATTCAATCGCTTCTGTTCTGCACAGCAACAAAAATAATCAGCCACTGCAGGTCTTGAACCCAGGACCATGTACACCATAGCAATAGCAATTCACTACTAAGCCATCTGAGATAGAAATATGACTGTTGCATTATAGCCACTTTACAATAGGGAAGAGACACTGTGCAATCAGGAGTAATAGGTATCTAGAAATACATGTATGAAAAGAAACATATAGGTTCATAGGTACATAGGTAGGTATTACGCTATCGGCCCAAGGGCCTACGCAAGCCTAGCCACAAGGTTCCCCTGGCTTACATCACCCAAGCAAGTTATTTTCCTGTGCCACTGAAGAGCAGACACACAGAAGTGATCCCCGGGGTGTATTTCCTATTTCCCATCCACTCATCAAGATTTTTCTTGAAGAGTGCTAATGAAGAACTTTGCTTGACATAGATGGGTAGCCTGTTCCAGAGTAGGGGAAGTCTCTGGGATAGGAATATATCCCTCCAGCATGTCCTGTTTATTGTGGTGACAAGGTTTAGGTCACGTGTGCATGTAGCTCTGAGGGATTGGGATTTCTTTAGGTGTAGCATGTCCAACAGCTCTGGGTTTGACATAGCTTTATATATTAGGCAGAGATCACCTCTGAGTAGGCGATATGCTATAGAGTAAAGCTGGAGTTTTTTGAGGCAGTCAGTGTAGAGCATTTCTTTGAGTCCAGTAATCCTCTTTATGAGGTACTTCTGTGGCCTTTCCAGCTGCTGCAGATGTCTTGTGAGGTACATTCCAAAAGGGGCGTTGTACTCTATAATGGGTCTAATGAGTGATGAGTAGAGGGGAATAATGACATCTTTTTTCCTGGATGAGAACCCTTTTATGATGATGTGTGCCATGTAGAAGGAGTTCCTCACTACTGTGGCAATGTGACTATCAAAAGGAGAGACTACTGTCCACCTGGGTCCCAAGGTCTCTTATCATACATTTGGTGTTAAGTAGATTGCTGCCTATGTGGTAGTTCATGGGTAGAGAGTTTTTACCAAAGGGAATGACACTGCACGTTTTGGAATTCAGCTTGAGGCCATGGCTCTGACACCAGGCATCTGTCTCAGAGAGGCCCTTCTGTAGGATGTTCACATCATTTGGGGACTTGACTAAGGCTCCTAGTTTGCAGTCATCGGCGAACTTCATTAGTCAGAGGCCTTCTGTGTTAGCTTGTACTTCAGAGAAGTAGATACCAAACAGGAGCAGTGCCAGGACGGAACCCTGTGATACTCCACTTGTCACTGGTTTGAGGTCAGATTTGGAGTCTGCAACTTTTACAGTGTGGGTTCGGTCAGTGAGCCAGTTGGCAACCCATCTTGTGACGTAGGGATTTATGCCTAGTTTATTGAATTTAGCTATAATTCCAGAATGGGGGATGGTGTTGAAAGCCTTGGCAAGGTCAAGATAGGCTGTGTGAACCACTTTACCCTCATCTACGGCTTTGGTGACTGCCTCAAAGAAGTCGATCAGGTTCAGGAGGCATGATCTGCCTTTCACAAATCTGATCTGGGTGGGATCCAGAGTTTGGAGGTTACCAATGTCTTTATTTATGAGTTCCATGATGATATGTTCCATGGCTTTGCAGACCAGGCTTGTCAGGCTAATAGGTCTATAGTTCCCAGGATCAGTGGTGGCTCCCCCTTTGTGGAGTGGGATAACTGTTTCTGTGCACCATTCAGTGGGCACAAAGCCTGATGCGAAGCTATTATTGAACATGGTGCTTAGGTGGGGAGCCAGTTCATTCTGAAGTTTGTGTAAAACGCAGCCTGGGATGTTGTCCGGTCCCATGGATGCTGTGTTTTTGGCTTTAGAGAGTGCAGCTTTCACCTGCATAGTTATGATTACAGGGACTCTGCATTCTTCCTGTATAGATATGGGCCCTTTAGGGGGTGAGGGGGGGTAAAGTTATCACTGAACCTATCTGCCAGGATGTTGGCAATATCACTTGGTTCTGTAATTTTCATGCCTTTGTGCTGTAACTCAGAGCAGATCTGGGTGTTGCCATTGTGATTCTTGACATAGCTATAGAATGCTTTGTGGTTGTCCTTGGAATTAGTGGCAATTTTATTTTCATAGCTAGCTTTGGAGGATCTTATAAGGGATCTCAGCTTCTTACTGAGGCTGACCAGGGAGTTCCTCCACTCATGGGATTTTACTCTCTTTTGCAACAGTTTCTTCCTTTTGTTGTACAGTTTGTTTATGGCAGGGGACCACCAGATTGGCTTCCTTTTTTGGAGGATAGTATCTTGGTTCTGTTTGGGATAGCACGATCCATGCACTCATGTAGGTGCTTATAGAGTGCATTTGTGTAGGATTCAGCAGTTGTAACTGTATTGTCCATCTGCATGGGTGTCATGAAGTTCACTACTTCTGTCTTAAGAAGCATGAAGTTGGCTTTGGAGAAATTTCTTACTGTGGTTTCCTTAATGGGTGGTGGGGGTGGGATGTGGATATCAAGGGTGATTAGCTTATGGTCGGATCGGACCAACGAGGAGTTGACTTCAAGTGTGGAACACCGGTCACTCATGTTGGTAATGACTAGGTCAAGGATATTGTTGCCCCTGGTGGGGGTGTGGATAAGTTGATCTAGGGCATTGGAGTTTATGAATTCCAGAAAGCGTTGCACTAAGGAGTTAGTACATGAGTAGTTTTCCCAGTTAATGGTGGGGTAGTTGAAGTCGCCCATTATTAGGGTGTTTGGTTGAACCCTAATATTTTCCAGTACATCAAGAAAAGAGGAGTGGGAATCCTGGGGCATGGTGGGGGATCTGTAGCAAGCTACAATTTGGATTGCAGTTTTGCCAAGAGTTAGTTGCACTTGGATAACCTTAGATGCATTATGCTGAGCAACTAGCCTGAAGGTGTGGATATCCTTAATGAATATGGACACACCCCCACCTTTGGTGTTTCGGTCCAGGTTAGATGGCCGAAAAGTGTGGTATGAGTTTTAGCCTGGTAGTGCAGGGGTGCTCTCTGGAGCCTTGAACCAGGTCTCAGTCACTGCACAGATATCAATGTTCTCCATTTTAAGGAGTGCCTCGAGTGAGTGCATTTTGAAATTTAGACTTCTAGCATTGAGTAGCATTACCCTCAGTTTTTGCTTGCCTGTTCCTATTATGGTGGTGAATTTGTTACTTGAACCCTGCCTAAAAAAGGCACTATAGGGGCAGTAAGAGCCTTAGCCAGTATCTGGAATCCTAGGGGTGACAGGTGCAGGCCATCTGTGGCAAAGTATCGTGGTCTGTCGACCATGTCATCCCAAGCAAACAGATACTGGATCCCCTTTGAATGACACCAGAAGCTTAGCCAGTTGTTGAAATCAATCATTTTGTCCTTGTACTGCGGTATCATTCTGGGCGATGGCAGAATGCTACTCAGGGCTAGGGTCATACCTGCCTGGGCTAAAAGATCGCAGAGCTCTTCCATGTCTCTTTTCATGTAGCCCAGGGAGGTACGTCTCAGGTCATTCACACCAAAATGGACAATAACAGAGTCATATTTGTACTTGTTGTGGAGGGACCTGAGTGCATGGGTTATGTGGCAGATCCTGGCACCCGACAGGCAGCTGACAGTAACCTTCTCCTTGTTTAGCCTGGTGAGTGGGACATCAGTCTGCCTGACTATAGAGTCACCTATGACTAGTGTGTTGGGTATGTTGTTTTGCCTTATTGACTGTGTTTGAGTGGCACACTGAATCTGTGGGCTATGTGTCATTTGGGTTGTGTTGGGGGATGGAGGTTGCTTCTGTTTCTGCTTTGGAGGTCTCTGTTGCTTAGGCAGATTATTATTGAGAGCCTCCGCAAATGTTTTTGAGTTTCTATGTGTGGATTTTGGTGGTGTAGAAGTAGTGAGACTATGTGATTAGTGTGGTGTGGTGCAAATGTTTACCTTCTCCTTATGACTGTCAGGTTCAGTCTTGGTTGGTGAGAGCTTTACCTCCAGTTTGGCTAGATAAGTGCATCTCTCACTGGTTGTAGTGTTGGGTGGTAGGAGGAGAGGGTTGTTTGTGTACATGAGGCCATTTCTACATTGCCTCAAGATGCCCAGATTCATCAGATAGACAGGGGAGAACACTGGGAGCTGACCCTTGGACATGCCTGAATAAAAACTATTTTCCTCTAGATAAGTGAGGAAAGTGAGTATAAGAGCTGTTTTTCTCAACGCCAGTGAGAAAAGTAAGTACAAAAACTGTTTTCCTTTAAGTAATGAGGAAGATTGAGTGCTATAGTAATTAGTAGCTTATTTAGTGCTTACAAGTTCTGAACAAGTGCTGAGTATGAGTAAGAAAATTTAAGTGCTAAAACTAAGAATCTGTATCTGCACTAGACAAGTTACAGGACAGAAACAAGTCCAAATGCAGGCTTTCAAATCAGACAGTTGAGAGAGATGGAAGATTGCCCAAACGGCCAATAATTACAAATACTGGGCCAGAACCACTCCTTATGTGGTAGACAGGTTACCTAATGCTTACCACTCCCACTGAACAGCCAGAAGGCTTCCCTCCAACACAGAAAGGCTTGGGGGGCTCAGAAGCTTACATACAGTCCTGGATACAGCAAATCTGTATCTGGAACACTAGTTACAGGAAAGGTAGGAAACAGGCTTACAGTTTTTTTTTTTTTTTTTACAGAAAAGTAGAAAAAACACTAGTAAAAACAATTCACATGCAGTGCAAGCTAGCACATTTGAGTATGTAGTAATATTAGACCACACAGTTTGAAAAATGCAATTAAATTAAAAAAGACTAAAAGCAAGTGCAGAAAGGGTTAATTAGGTAGAACACGGTAAAGAGATGGGACTGGGGGAGTGTCCTAGATCAAATCTACAGTGGGGCGGGCACTGCAAAAGCCACCAAATTTAAACTACAAACCAAAAACAGGGAGGGGGGAGGGGAAGACACTTTCAGCAGAGATTTGAGCAACCACTAATAGTATAAACTATTAAACCAAAAAAATATACTCAGCTCTGTATATTTGCAGATCAGACTCTCAGAACAGTGAGACAACAGATATATAAGCAACAATTAAACTCTATAATAAAGAAAACTATACTCAGCTCTGTATATTTGCAGATAGTCTTGTAAGTCTGTCTCTCGGGGCACAGGTTCCAATTTAAATGCAGGCTGTTATTAACAGGTCAAATTAAGGGAACCTTGAGTTAGGTAACACACAAGCTATACAAACCAGTTATATCAGCTAAAGACAAGGTAGAAAATGGGGGTGGGGGTGGGAAGACAGTTTCAGCAGAGATTTCAGCAACCACTAATAGTATAAACTATAAAACCAAACATATATACTCAGCTCTGTATATTTTCAGATAGTCTTGTAAGGCTGTCTCTCAGAACACAGGTTCCAATTTAAATGTGGAGAGAGATAAATGTGTATGGTAATACATATATATGTATAACAATATGTAGATAAATTGCCAATAAATACTTAGGTGTGTGTGTGTGTATATATATATGTATAAAAGTATACACACACACACACACACACACATATATATGTATATATATATATATATATATATATATATATATATATATATATATATATGCATACAAGCCTCAAAATGCCCATACAAACATATGCTGCTGATAGACCACCCATAACTGTGGCAGTATTTTACAGTTGGATACAAAAGTGATCCATGCCACTGACATCTGCCCCCTCCCCCCCAGTCAAACAGTATTTCTGCTACAAAAACATGATAGGTCATACACTATGGCTAGACATACAACGACCTCTTAGCAAATAAAGTAACATGATTGAAGTTAGTAAAGAGAAAAGCAACTAGCCAGTAATTCACACAAGTTAATTATACTCTGATGTCTTGGCCAAAGCCTTCAAGGACTAAAACATTGCAAGAAATACGTGCCTTACATACAAGAAGCAATGAACACAATTACAAATTTAAATACACAGCCTCCAATTTCATTCCTCATTTAACCCCTAGGGGATAAAGTATCACATTTATAGATACAAACTGATTCTGTACATAACAATTGTTCTTTTATGACTTTTGATCTAACTGAGAAACAGACATTTTCAGAAACAGTACCTTGTAACCCACCACTGCCCCCATGGTGAGATTTATAAAAATGTGCAGCTATAGAACTGTCTTCTTTATTATCAGTAATTTCTCTGACATGTTCTAGCAGCCTAGTTTTAAAACACGTATTACTCTTTCCCACATAAGATATGTTACAAGGGCATCTAAGAGCATTCTCTGTACACTGACCTCTTGAATGTACAGAGTTTCACATGTTGTCCAGCCTTTTCCCTCAGCAGGAATGACAGTGCTAAATAATGATAGACCATACCTATCAACCTCTTACTCCATGACATCTGGACAAAGCCTGACATAATTAGGGAACATATGCCCACAAACATGGCCATACTTGAAATATTGCTGTTATACACTGAGAAAGTTGCTGGTGTTACTGGGTTTGGTGTAACATATCTTTTCTGAGTGATATGAAGGCAGAAACACAAATGGATGTTAGCATTTACTGATTGCAATCACCAGAGTATGCTACTGATTTGCCAAGGACAACAACTCTCTGGGGGACAGATAAAACATAACAGGCAAACATCTGGCCATAATGTGAATATTGCTACAGTTGAGAGCTATGCAGATACAGAACTTTGTCAAACTGAAACCCATGCAGGAGTAGCATGCTAAGACAAACCCTGTGAAACTAGCAGTATTCAAACCATATAACAGCAATACTCACATTCTGCCCCTGAGTTTTGAACCTTCTCCACTATTTAGTTGGCTTGTCTCCACAAGTATTGTTTTAAGAGGTATTAGCTCACACATCTCCAGGATGTCTTCCTCACAGGGTAGGTAAAGGGCCAACACCCAAATGAAGTACTCAGTTACAGGAAGGTGTTACCCTAACATTGGCTATTGGAATAATTACACAGCTTCTCTCCATGCAATTAGCAACTGGGGGACACCAATTGGGGCACAGGCCATCACATGGTCATAAGCATTACATACAAAAGTTGAGCTGCCACCTATTCAAACCAACTCTGTCATAGACAGGAGTGCAACATAAACTGCAAGTCATAGAAAGAGAACATTGCCAAACTACTTATCAAAAAAAAGTATGTAAAACAGGTAAGCATGTAATTGAATGTTGTAGGTGGTCTGTAATAATGGAAAATAGGAGTTTGAAAGAATATGTTTCAACAAAACTTGCTGTACTGATGTACTGCTGAACAGCACCAATGGCCATAGCATGTGTCTCTGTTTGCAGTAACATAGATCACAGCTCAGGCCCTTGACTCACCCCAGGAAAAGACAGCTGACATTTGACAACTACTGGAGTGTCTGTCAAAAACCCTGTCTGTGCCACTGCTAGGCCAGCTACTGGGATGCTGTACATATCCATATGTTACTTGTGAATATAACTATGATACACATGTTTCTCTTGTAAATCTAAGAGACTTATTCAGAGCAAGTGCATAGTAAAGCACTGTTGCAGATGTGTGTGTTGAAATGCATGTGATATAGTGAGTTCATCCCATTCAACTGTTCAGTGTTATCAGCACATGTGTGCCTGATATCTATAGTCACTTGCACATAGAATTGTGTTATGTTAGGCAAACCATTGTCAAGTCTGTTAACAATGACATAGTAACATAATAGCCTAGTTATGAATGTGGGACATCCTCCAGGTTAGCACTGTGATAGCCAAGCTTGCTGTGCAATCAACTTACTTATCTATGTATATAAATAAGTTGTGCATGTTGTACTTGTGTGTAATATCAGTTTCAATGCATACAACAGGCATAAATGCCTACAGGTACTGGTTGTTGCATTGCTATGCCAATGATATGGGTAGTACAATAGGCATGATTATCAAGTGGCAATCAGAGAAGTGTGCAACTGTGTTATGACTCCTCTGTCCATGCCTACCACAAACAGCTATATGAACACCTACATACAGAGGATATCAAGAGTGTACGGGTCTATATTAAATCAGTGAATGCTTAAAAAAGTGAATGCTGATTTATCAACCCCATGTAAGTAAAAGCTTACAATCCCGAACACTTAGAACAGTGATTTTTTTTTCCCTTGGAAAAAAATCGCTGTTCCACAAAAGGAAAAAAAAAGACAGAAAGACTTTAAAACACTACATAAAGGGTGGTCTTCACCCCTCCACACCCCCTGATGTGGGGGCTGTGCCCCCACATCCCCTCTACTTAAATATACCAACTTTGAGATCGCACTACAGTGACAAAAACAGCAAAGTAATGGAGGAGGCCAAGAGGTTTTCTTTCCACGGGAAAGAATTCGCTTATATGCCGTTTCGCTATTTTGCCATTTTGTGCTTTCAAGTTCAATCAAGACGCATTCTAAAGAATGCATCTTCAATCATATAATAGGAACCCAAGTTTAAACACTCCTGTTGAAATGCAAGACTTGTGTAATATATGAAAAGGAGACCACAGAAAATCATTTCAAAACGTTTCCACCCTTGAATGTGACCCATAACCTGTACAATTCTATTGAAAAACAAACAAATCTGGTAGGGGAGAAAATTTAAAACATAAAAAACATACTATAAGCTGGTTGCATACATGTGCACAGACATAAACCACTACTTGGTTGATGCACCTCTTACAGCGTTGTCTTTTTGGGTACACACATGCCATCAATTAACGAGACTCTGATTAACCCCAAATAATGTTAAACTGTCCTACTAGGATTTATTTGACACTCACCCAGTTGAATGCTACAGCAAAAGACATATTTAGCAGAGAGCTTACAAAGCATTTAAGAGATCTCATTGTGGAAAAGTATCAGTCAGGAGAAAAGTAGAAAAAGTGTTCACAACATTGGCTATACCATGGAATACAGTGCAGACAGTCATCAGACAGGGGAGAAGTTATGGGACAACAGTGACATTGCAAACAACTGCATGTCAATCCAAAATAGATAAAATGACAAGACAACAAATGGCCCTGGAGGCTGCCAGGGGAATTACAGAAACACTGAACGAGCTGCAGGAATACCTGCCAAGTACTGGGTGTGTACCACATGTGACAACATTCTTCGGTATTCCCCATATGTCTGCCCTGTGGGGTAAGATTGCTAGATGGAAGCCTTTTCTTACACAGAAAAACATCCAGGGCTGGACAAACATTGCCAAACAGTACATCATGTCTCCCAAAAGCATGTTGGACAATGTATCATGGTCTGATGACACCAAGGTTGAACCTTCGGCGCACAATTCCAAGAAGTATTTTTGGCCCAAAACAAAACTTTACATCACCAAAAGAACACCATTCCCCCAGTGAAGCATGGTGGTGGTGGCAGTATCATGCTGTGGGGTTGCTTTTCATAAGCTGGAACTGGACCTCTAGTCAAGGTGGAGGGACTTTTGAACAGTTCCAAATATCAATTTTTTTTGTCCTCAAACCTTCAGTCATCTGCTAGAAAGCTGAATATGAAGAGGGATTTTACCTGTCAACATGACAATGACCCCAAGCATACATCCAAATTGAAAAAGGAATGGGCTCACCAGATGAAAATTACAGTTTAGGAATGTGCCAGTCAGTGGTCAGACCTACATCCAATAGAAAATCTGTGGGTTGCCCTGAATAGGACTGTACACAAGAGATGACCTCACAAATTGACATATTTGTAGCACTGTTGCAAGGAAGACTGTCCAACTATTATCAAGTAAAGATGTGCCATGATGACAGACTCCAACCTAAGATGACTGAATTCTGTCATTATCTCAACTGGTGTTTCCAAGAAATATCTGTTTAATGGTGTGCACACTCATGCAACCAGCTTATTGTACTGACTTTAATTTGCATATTTTCTTCCCATAACAGATTATTATATTTTCAATGGAATTGTACAGGCAATAGGTCATATTAAAGGTGGGAATTGTGTTGAAATGAGTTATTGTGGTGTCATGTTACGATAGCACAAAGACCTGGCATTGAAACAGGGCTGCGTCCACTTATATATCCACTGTAACTGTATGGACTCAGCAATACCTGACCTGTAAAACCTGCCTCCATCAAGGTAGAGTAATTCCCTTTGGTGGAAAGCAGCAATACACAAACCACATGATAGGTTGCTATATTGACTGTACAGGATGACATAGGTGCAGGCAACAACTGGGAAGCATGTCCACCTCTATGTGAACAAGCATGTAAGGTCACAGGTGACTCCTTGTAAGGCTAACTATGACTACAAATCAGACATATCCACACTGCCAAGGCCAGTCACAAGGGTGTCTCCACATATATTGTCAGTCTCAAAGGCAACAACACAATCAATTCATCCAGTACTGGTGGTAAATCACACCTCATACACACTTGCCATGGCTATAGGCAACCTGCATCAGACAGGTTAGGTGTGAACATCTCCCACGTGTCCCCACAACCATATAGGGGAGCTATACACAGCAACTGCACCCCTCCCCTTATCAGTGGTGAGCAGGTACATATTGCTTGCTGAAAGGCAAAAACAGCAAGCCTTCATTGGGCCTGATAACATCCGTGTATGCATCTTACATGAACTCAGGCATGTGCTCACAGTTCCATCACACACTGTAACCAAACACAGGCTCGGCAACATCCACACCCCATCCACATGGAAGATGGCCACTGTCATCCCTCTATACAGAAATGAATGGGGAATTGAAGTCTATGCAATTAACTGTCCCTCATTGGGGGGGATATGGCACATCAGGGCCAAGACTGCAATGCCAGCTAATATTGTGCAATAGATTACAGGGATATGGTGTAGTTGTGAGTGTTGGTAAGAAATACCCACTTTTGATGTGCAATTTCTGTCCACACTGTTGACAACTGTATGAGGTGCTATGATGTGTTTCACTGTTTATGTCTTCCAAGTGGGATGCAGCACCCAAGAAAACCCTACTCAGCAGGTGAAACAGCTGAAATTGTGGAATACATAGTCCATAACTATACTGCCATGTTTTGCTGTGGGCAGGAACATCTGCGGGAGCGGACAGCCCTGTGGAACGTCCTAGTCCACAGGACATAAGAATCTATGAACAGGTCCAGCATCGTGCAACTGATCCCATACAAAATGACTGGTGAAGGGCTGCTGCCATAGCCAGAGAAAGCTCAGCCACAGGTGGGGGCCCATCATGCAGGCCCCACTGACACCCACAGAGTTGCTCCTCGCCAGTCTTGGGACACCCACCGCAAGCAGACAACATCATGCTGAATCCAGCATTGTAGAAGTGGAAGCCCCTCACAGACAATGGACGGGGAGCATGCAGGTAAGGCCCTAGTGCACATTAATAGAGTACTGTAGCCTACATAGTTGTACCTGTAGAGTATCTCCATGCATATGTCAGATAAGATAGTAGTTGTGGACGGGGTTTTGTAATGCACATAAGTGCACATCTATGGTAATGGGTAGCATATTTTGTAGTATTGGGGGTTGTATATGTAGAGTATCTACATGCATATGTCAGATAATATAGTAGTTGTGGACAAGGTTTGGTAATGCACATAAGTACACATCTATGGTGCTGGGCAGCGTATTTTGTAGTATTGGGGGTTGTACTGTTAATGTGCAGAAATGCTGCTTCCCTCTGTACCAAGGCCATATGTGAGTCTGCTGACAGTACCTCTCTTCCACACCTATTTAGCTCACTCTGGTCTACAAATTGGACAGCAGCCTGTAGCTGATGAGTTTGTAATTGTTTTGTTGTGCTTTGCCAATGCACACCTGGTGATATTGCTTGATGTCTACGTTCTCTTGTGGTGGTATTAACTGTAGTGCATCACAGTGGTCACCACAGGGGCCTATCTGAAGGGTAATATAATATTTCTGCAGCATACCTCACAACCTGTCAGTGCAATACATCTGGACAGTGACCAACAAACTGGGGGGACAAATGGGCTATGGTAGGGACATGTATGACACATTAATTCTATACAGTGGATACCACAGTGTACACACCCCTGTCAATATGCAAAGTGTTTCTGATTTATACAACGAGAGACCACAATATTACATTCCACACCATTTCCAACCTGTAATGTGGCCATAACATGAACAATTAACTTGTAAAACCAAGGAATATGTTAGGCCACCAAATATGGGGTATACAAACCTTACAATACACTGGATGCATATGTGTGCACACCCTAGAAATAACACATTGTAGGGAGCAGCTTGTGATGTACTGACAGCATTCACTATGCTTGGGTACACACCTGCCATCAAGTACAGGGAGTCAATGTAACAATGAATAACAGTCCACTGCCGGAGCAGTGTATTCATGACCTTTGCTCAGTTGCCTGTACCAGACGCAGCCATGACTTGCACACATCTTACAACGTATCATAGGGATCTCACATTTGAAAGGTATCAGTCAGGAGCAGGGTACAACAACATTAACATAACATTGCATATACCATAGAACACAGTGGAGATAGTCATCAAAAGGTAGATTAAATATGGGACAACAGTGCTGTTGAAAGGAACCAGATGTCCTTCCAAAACAGATGGAAAGACATGTTGAGAACAGGTCAGGGAGGTTGCCAGGAGACATGCAGCAACACTGAGGGACTTGCAGGACTCTCTGGCAAGTACTGGTTGGGTAGTACATGTGGCAACACTCACCTGGATTCTGAATAAGTCTGGCAGATGGGGTAGGGTCAGTAGAAAGAAGCATTTACCCACACCAAACACCATGCAGGGCTGTGTAGAAGTAGCAACATGACATCAGGTCTCCCAAAGGCATGTGTTGAAATGTGCAATGGTGTAATGAGACCAAGGTTCAAACTTACAGCCACTATCCCTAAAGCTACATGTGGTGCACAAGCAACATCTCACTTCACCTGAAGACCACCATCCACATGTTGAAGCTCACTGGTGGCAGTGCACTGCTTTGGAGTTGCTGTTCATTAGCTGGAACAAGGCCTGTAGGCATGGTGGAAGGAATTATGAGCAGTTAAAATAACACTCACGTGTGGTGCCAAAGCCATCAAGTATCTGCAAGATGGCAGAGAAAGGAGAGGGGTTTCAGCTTCCAACACAACAATGACCTGAAGCATACATACAAAGCTACTTAAGAATGGCTCCACCTGAATACAATCAAGGGTATGCATTGGTCCAGACACAGACCAGACTTAACACCAATAGTAAGCCTCCAGTGTGACCTCCAATGTCTGTGCACTTGCCAGCTGACAGAGTTGAGGAAACTTTGCAAGGAAGACTGTTGAAATAATGCCAAGTCAAGATGTGCCATGCTGATACTCCCTTTGCCAGGAAGAGTGACTGCTGTAGTTCACTTAGCAGGAGTTTCAAAAAAGCATTGATTTAAGGGTGTCCACACCTATGCAACCACTGTATCATACACATCTCACTCAGAATATTTCACAACTAACACATTTGTTTGCTTCTCAACTGGATTGCACAGGTCATGTGTCACATTTAAGGTGAGTAGTTTTTTTGAATGCAGTATTGTGGTCTCATTTTATATGATACAAGAGGCTGCCATGTTAACAGGGGTGTATACACTTATCATATCCATGTTAAGCTTAGAAGGTTGTTGGTATACAGGATTTCTTTAAATATATATTCACTGCTGGTGATGAGGTCTGCAAATCAAATGTATGTCACTAATTAGTGACATCAATCTTCATATGATCCCAACTATGTGTCAGACAAACACCTAGGGGTTGTGAGAAACAGAGCAAACATATGTGCCAGACATCTACACATTCTTCAGTGATTTGTGAAGTTGTGAGGCATGGTCTACATTAGTTGCCACTACACTATACAGGTGAACAGCAATAATGTGTACATGAGTGCAGTGTGTGCTAGGGGAATTGACGTCACCTACAAACAGTACTCATGTATCCCAGAGATGTATATTGTTAGTAACAAGGATTGAGAATGGCTAAAAAGCATGATGATAAGGGCTGTGTGTCATGCATATCACCTTTTGGGTAATGAGAGGTCTGTGTAATAGCTTTGTGCCAACCCACCTGTAAATGTCTGTGTGCATGGTCGTCATCTATAATGTACAGGTATTAATTTACATTTATTGTCTTCCTCTCACAAGTGGCAATGGGGATAGGGTCCCTCCCACTTGGGAACTGATGTCAGTGTCTCTGCAGACTCTGACAATGATGATAGCCATAGTAAGGCACAGATGGGGTTGTCAGGGGATGAATCTGTGCCATTGGTTGTCATCCCACTGTTGTACACCCCATCCCCACACACACACAGTCACAATGCCCGCACATAACCCCATCACCAGTGGCCATAGATAATGGACAGTTGGCAGGTGGTGGCATGGGACAGGCAAGTGTGGTGACTATGGCAAGTATGTTTGTAGACACCATCCATAGTCAGATAACAGGAGCAGTCCCACACAGGCGGACAGGCAGGGGTGCTTGAAGGGGGACTGCTGCCCATCATGCCCCTTTCACAAGTGCCACAGCAAGTGTCACCAGATGCATGTTTTGGACCATCATGGAGGCACAGGCATGTAGTGAACATAACACAAGACAGCTTTTCAGGGTCATAAATGCCACTCTTCCTGCTCTGCGTGACAACCTCCATGATCATGCTGATGCCCACCATTATTATGCTGAGGTCATGGATAGACGGTTGGGTGAGATGGTGGGAATCCTCGGCCATGGAATGTCAATCCTTGAATGTGGAATGTCTGTGACAGAGCATGTGGTGAGAGTTGTCCATCAGCCACGTGGATGTAGGACAGCAGCATGAATAGCTGAGGTTCCATGTGGCCATGCAGCTTTTCACTCCTGTAGTGGCAGTACCAGCAGCACAACTGCAGGGGGGTCGCTGTCCATGCCACAATGCAGCAGCCATGGGCACATGGTCCTGGCTGGTCCCAAAAGGAACACAGATTCAGCAGACAGCAGTCACCATCAGGGAGTAGTACTGCATCTGGCCTTGTGCCTGGTCATGCCCAGTGGGTCCACTGGCAGGCCCAGTTCCCATGTCTGTGGCCAGAGATGGTGAACTGCACACCCTGCCATATACGGTCCACAGCTGTCCAACATACCCCTGTGTAGGATAGTCACATGGCGTGACTGTGTGCATCCATACACACACACACATCCCCATCACAGTTAGGTCACCTCCAGATTTATACACTCCACCTCTGCATGTCCCATTTAATGAACAACACCCAAACACATACACATGATGTCAACCAAATGGTTCAGCCTAAATCTCTGGCAAACCCACACCACACCCTGTACATGTGATGATACTTGTGCCACATCCCTGTCATCCATACCATTGATGCAGGGACATGATAATATGGGTCTGATACACAGGGTGAATTTAGTACAGTTTAGCAATGTAATGCTGTGCAATGTGTTGTCAGCCAGAATGTTTAATGGTTATATGTCACAGTGTGTAGCTGCCCAGCCATGATGCATTATTGTTGTTATTAATACTGAGACAATGTGGTCTCCACAATGTATTCTGTTTGTCTTCTAGGTGTCTGTGTGTCAGCAAGATGTGGCCCTGCTGACATTATCTACATGGAGTATGGCAGTGTGGTAACACATTGAGTGTGTCATATCTATACAGCTGTACACAATTAACAAGCTCTTGTACAGTGGTCAATGGTAAGTGTAGTGGGTGGAACACACCTCAGATTTATAAATCCCACACATCCAGACAGTATTGTGTTGAACCAACATGCATACACACACACACACACACACACACACACACACACACACACACACACACACACACACACACACACACACACACACACACACACACAGAGTGCCAGTACTGGGATTAGAACTCATGCCTATATAGTTATTACACAATTATCAGATGTGCCACAGAGCTCCAATCTCACCTAGTCCAAAGGTACTTTGAAGGTGAATGACATCAATAGGACTACTAAATTGAGGTGAGGGGAAGTCTTAAGGGTGGTACATAATCACAATTTTATAACCCACACAGTATATGATTCTCTCGCACACCCATACACACACACCCAAACAATTGCCAGTTCTGGGATTAGAACCCCTACCTATCTAGTTATTTCTACTACAGTGTTACACAGTTATCAGATATGCCACAGAGCTTATACAATTTCACCTAGTCCAAAGGTACTTCTAAGGTGAATGACATCAACAGGACTACAAAATTGGGGTGAGGGGAAGCCTAAAGGGTGGTACACACCTCAAAATGGTATAACCCAGACAGTATATGATTCACACACACACAGGCACACACACACACACACACACACACACACACACACACACACACACACACACACACACACACACTTGCCAGTATTGAGATTAGATCCCCTGCCTATCTAGTTATTTGTACTATAGTGTTACACAGTTACCGCACAAGCTACAAAGCTTACTGGACTAACAACTGGACAAAGGTGCTGATAACTGCACAGATGAGGTAAAGTATTACATGTGGCAGAAAGTCTGCCTTCAGTTTTTCCCCTTACATCTTGCTAGTTCTTTCTGTCTTGCACTTCAAATAGCATAATAGCATTGCAGTTCAACAGGTTGTTGTATCAATAAGTGTAGCACACCTGGGAGGCATCAGAAGTACTTGCTCCTCAAAGAATTATCCCCAGTACTTTGCAGTTATGACCACAGGTGCTGCGGTGGTACGGCAGTAGCGTTGTTACCTCACAGCAAGAGGTTCTCCCGTCCAATTCTCGGCTGGGCTTGGGAGTGCCTTCTGTGTGGAGTCTGCATGTCCTCCTTGTGGTTGGTTAGCATTCGAAAGACATGTGTGCGTAAATGGGCGTGCCTTCATTTAAGGTTAAACGTCAAGCTGGCACCTCGGTGTTTCATAAAAATCTACTGCCAATCATTAGCGGACCGGAGTTCCGCTGTGGCGACTCCTTACTGGGAAAAGCCAAAAGACAAACAAAACTTTGCAGTTATTACCACCCCTCCTGGCATGATTGAAGTGCAGTTTTCTGTGCTTTTGCCCATTAACCTGGTGCACTTGCTCATCCTGAAGCACTGTTGCAACTGCCTCATGTACACAGACAACCATCTCCTCTAAACTCCAAACACTCAGACCTGTGAGAGTTGGCCCTATATCTCTAAATGTGGAAATATGCTTTATCTAGCAAAGACTGTACTAGCTGGTCAAGAGGATAAGTCAACACTTGCACCACACCATATGGAACACATAGCATGACACAACACACCAAGTTCACAGAGGAGTGCAAGCTGGGAGCTATCATTAACTCCACATGTGATGCAATCATCCTACAGAAAGGCCTCACTGAGACCAATGTGTGGTGTGGAAACCATGGCCCAGAAGCTTAACACCACAAAATGCATCATCATCCTCTTTGGTAAAGCACTCATTTTCAGTAAATACCACATCAATGGGAGCCCAATAAATGCTGTAGGCATTATAAGAGATATGGGGACACAGGTTGACAGCAACTTCTCCTTCAACCACCACACTGCCACTGTGGTCAGGAAGTCCTTATATGTGGCACATTGCATTACCATGGGTTTTGCATCCAGGAAGACACAGGTAATGATCTATGTCTACTGTTCCCTCATTAGACCACTCAAAAGGTATTCTGGCCAATTTGCCATGTACCTCAGTAGATATCTGCAACAGCTGGAGAGGCCACAGAAGCACCTTACAAGGCATTCCTAGGCATTAAACACATGTCCTACACAGACAGACTCAGAAGACTCCAGCTATTCTCTGTGTCATATCACCTAGTTAGAGGCTATCTGTGCTTGACTTACAAAGCCATGTCTGACCCAGCTGCTTTAGACATGCTACATATAAAGACATCCCAAGCTCTCCACATCACACATTATAGAGACTTCTACCTAATTAACACAATCACCAAAACATGATGGTGTGACAGGACCCTCACCAAGAGACTGCACATGCCCTAGAATACACTTCCCATACATGTCATGCAGAGCACCTAGCTGACCCTGTTTCAGAGAAATTTTGATGAGCGGATGGCTAATAGACAGTTCACCCCCAGGATCACTGCAATTGCTGTAGTTGATACAGGCTCTGGAGAGTAACATCACGTGCCACAATGGCAGGGCCCTTCTATGGGCTAGGCTTGTAAAGGCTCCTGTGCCAATAGCCTACTACACACTTATAAACCTATAAGGGGAATTACATCAGCAGGACTGATAAAGTAGGGCAGTGGGTGTTAAACTTATCAAAATACTTTGTCTTACAAACATGCACACTTTGACCGCACTTATACACATACACACACACACACACACACACACACACACACACACACACACACACACACACACACACACACACAAACACACACACACACTTACCAGATGTGACAGTAGAACCCCTACCTAACTAGTTATTTGTACCATAGTGTTATGCAGTTATCACACATGCCACAGAGCTTATGAGGGTGAGGCCTGACGAAAGGGACTTCTAAGGTGAGTGATATCTGGAGGACTGCTAAAGTGAAAAAGGGGAAGTATACTGTGCTTGAATGGACCCAAAAGCTTTTGCTTGTAAACACACACACACACACACACACACACACACACACACACACACACACACACACACACACACACTTACTTTGATATTTATTCCTACCTAACTAGTTGTTTGTACTATAGTATTACACAGTCTTCACACATGACACAGAGCTTGTAGGGCTGAGACCTGACGAAAGGTGTTTCTATCATGACAGATATTTTCAGGACTGCTAATTTAGGACAATGGGAAGTGCACTGGGTGGGGAAGGCCTGTTCATTCCTAGATCCTACTGACATTTCTCTTAGATCCTACTGACATTTCTCTGTGTATGAGCATGCCCAGTGTGACCATCTATAGTACATGTGGGACTCCATTCCAGGAATTGTTGTACTCCAGTCTGGTTTGTTTTGTGCTACAGCCACATCTCTCAATCTGCTGGTGCAGGATATCTGGAGACAGCCTATCAAAATGGGGGGACAATGGGCCATATGGTGATTGTGACTATTTCTCTCAGTAATGCATGGGTTGCTAGGGTTACTGGGCTTGTTTGAGCAGACATCTGACATATATGCTGTTTGACACTGTCATGTATTGTTTCAGTACCTCATGACATACCTCCTCAGATTATCACAGTGATTTACCAGAGGAATACAGGGTGGATTATTCAAAACCAGAATTATGGGCAAAATGCTATGCATTCTTGCACAATCCAGCCTGTTGATAGGTGTGCCTACAAGCAATTGACTGCTGGAGCTGTGGAAGTAGTCAAGCACTTTGGTGATATATTACAATGGTGGAATCTCTGTGCATTTCTTCTGGTGTGGTCTGATTTCCAGTCCACAGTTGGGTAATATAAGTCAGACAGGAGCAGGGTGACAGGAAGACTCCAGTTAGACTTGTAGGGGTAAGATATGCAGGTTGTCCTAGGTCAGATATGTTTGCCTATTGTTACCAGTGCTTTTCATAGGGGTCTGCTTAAAGGTTGATTGCACTTGGAGAGTCATGTGTGTGTGTCAGATTGTTTGACCAGCCTGGAGGTGTGTGTTTGTTTGACATATATGTATGGCCCGACTCATTTTGCTTGGTTGGTCACATTTTGGGGTCAGGATGTTGCACAGGATGAGTGATCAGGGAAGAGTGTGTTACTCCCCATGGTTGTAGGCCAGGGTTCTGTGGGTGTGACATGTCACCATCTTTTAGGGTTAGAACTGCCTGCAATGAGTGCATTTCCATATTTAGACTCCTAGCCCTGCCTGTTGACTGTACAGAGTATCACAGAATGTCCACATTCATGACTCATATATCTTTTTGGTTATGTAAACAAGTGTGGTTTTCAAGGAAAAGTGTTTTGCAAGTCACTCAGTGTTGAAGTCAGATATTACTGACATTTGGCACTGCAGTTTCTGACTTCTTGCCCACCAGACACTCCATGCTACTACAATCATTCCTTCAACTTTATTACATTATTAGAGCAGTATTTCAAAAGTGTCCTTCTCCTTGGACCTTTTTCACCCAGTTATTCATGATTTTGGCCAGATTTCTAGCTCTCTGACACTAGTAGGTATTCTCCTAGCAGTTAGCAGCATGGCCTTTCTTTGCCTTTTTTAGACTGTGTTGTATTGGTGTTATGGACCCCATGACACTCCCTAACAGGGCACTATGAGTGAGGCATGGGCATTTGCCACAGGCCTATAGGGCAGGTGTGACAGATGCAGGCCATCTGTAGCAAGGCAGTGCATTCTGACATATTTCCAGGTTGCCAGCAGTGGACAACCCTGGGATGGCACCAGTAATTTGACTGTGGGCATTACTGACAATTGCTTTCTGTTTGTGTTGAGCCATCACTCTAGTTGATGGCTGGATGCTGCTTAAGGCTAGTGACATGTTATTGCATTTCTATGGGACTATGGGGTGGGGGTGAGATATCTGTACACAATACATATTTAAAGAGATTGTGCTGATATTTGCTAAACACGTTGGTCCCATTTAGCATAGTGGTGTGCCCTATCTTTCAGATTACAGGCATAACAGTATCGGCCACAGGTCAGATTGTTCTGGCATAGACATTTGTAGTTGCCGACTTTCAAAATCATACTTCCACAGCCTGACCTGCTGTGATATCACTGTGTAAAACTCTGTGGGTAGGGATTTCATGAATGTCACCATGTGGGGGCCTTTGCCAGGCATTTCTGTATGGTTTTCTACACCTGATCTGCTGTGTGAGGCTGGGGTTGGGTATGGGATCCCCACTTTGACATCCATGCATGTGACCTATGACCCCCCCTAGTTATTTGTCTCACCACATATACTGCAGTGGTATTTGTCAACTAGGGTGGTACTGCATGGTGTGGGTAGGCCAGTACTGGGAATATACTTCCTGCTTTCCTACAGAGCTGTCAGGTGTCTGCTGCTATCCCAGTAAGCCACCCCATTCCCTTGCATGCTTGAATCAACACCATAGATATGCTATCAGAATATTCCACTCCATTCATTTATTTTGTTAAGGAGACTGACTTACTTTGTGCTGAGGCTGTTGTGAGGATGGTGCTTGAGGGCTGACTATGCTGGATGCACACAGTACACTGCCTGTACATAGTAGGGTATAGGTGGTGTGTTGTTTGGCATTCATTTTACTCTGTGTGTGAGTCAAAGAGAGAGACCAGTCCCTTGGGTTCTACAGTGTCAGTGTATGTGTTATGCATTACCTCTTTGCCAAGGACAGGGCATACTGGGCACACCTCTGTCTGCCTACAGGGGCAGGTGCAGTATGTTCCTTCTCTGAGTCCCTCTTTGCCTTTGGAGACCTTGGCAATGGTGGGGAGCTGTGTGGCTCTTCCCCATTTTGTTCCTGCTGTAGCTGTTTCTGTAGGATCATATTGTGTAGCATATGTGTATACTATGAGCATGTGTGTACATGTGGCTGAAGAGTACTGCAAGACTCCACCAGATATGTCAAGGCAATGGAACCGTGACTTCAGCATTTCAAACACACACTCTATAATGATCCTGGTTTGTGCATGTGCCTCATTATGGCATTCTTGTGTAGGTGTGTGTGCATTTCTGATGGGTGTCATCATCCATGGCTCCAGTGCATAGCCAGCATCCCCCACCAGATGGCCATATGGGATGTCACCACTGGCAACTGCCCAGTACATCTGTGATGAATGCCAGATGTGGGACTTGTGATAGTTTCAAGGGCTGCCAGCACATACATTCATGATAATGCCCTGGGCATCACACAAAACCTGGCAGTTGATGGAGTGGAACCCCTTCAGGTTTAGGTAGACCCCACCCTGGTCACTGGATGGTGCTTTGATGGGGATGTGCATGCAAACTATGGCAACCAGTACCTCCAGAAATTGTGCTACATGATGGAAGAGACACATATTGCTGGTACTCTCCTCATGGGTGCTGGGGAAGTAAATGTGCTCAGCAGCATGCAGTTGCATGACATCCATGAACTGGTGGAGTATCCTGGATGCAGATGCCTGTGAGGCACCTATTGTATCCCCAGTTGGTCTTTGGAAAGTACCTGTAGCTAGTATTCTTAAGGCTACACATACGATGTTATCCACTGGGATGGGTTCCCTCTATTGGTTCTGGGTCTGAGGAGTGGCCAGCACAGCTAACAAAGTTGCTGAAGTATGTCCCTGTCCACCCTGTAGCACTCTACTATCTCCAGATCATGTAGCCCCTGGTAGGTTACCCTGCATCTGAACACTCTTCTCTTTCTTGGTCTGAGTTGTTTGTTAGCATTATCCTCCTCACCACCCTTAGTCTCTAGCATATACTGAGAGATCAAAGCAACAGCAGCCCCTAACATGTTTTGTTAGTTTTGTCAGTTTAGAATTCCACTGAATGTGTACAGCAGTGTTATAGAATGTGTGGGAAAACCCAGACTGAAAGGTGCTAGCATAGTTTATAGTAGTGTGCTGGGCTGCTGCCTCTGTAATTGGCTGATTCTGATACATTCCACCTGTCAGCTATGGTAGTTCTCCTTGATTTCCTTCCTTCTCTAGTTTCCCCTTCCCATTTCCTCCCCATTTAAGCCCTAATGCATGTCGCACATTCCCAGTGCTCAAATGCAAACAGTTCTGCTATCCCATGTGTTTTTTTTTTTTTTTTTTTTGTTTTAGACCTGGTGTATGCCGCGCACATCTGTTTAGCTAAAGTAAACACTTTCAAGCAGAACTGGCTCTCCCTGGATGTGGACATGCTTGCATTTCATGGAATAGGAAAATACTGCCTCAGACACACACCCTTCCTTAGCTGTGCTTAGCTAAGGGCAAATACGGGCCAATGAGCTCCAATGTAGTTACAGCAAGCATAACACACACCCTTTTCATGCTAGCTGCTCCTCCTGTCTACACCATTGCGTTAGTGCACCTACACGGTTAGGTGCAATCTGACACTTAGAAAAAAATTGTGATTCAGTATAAATCCCCTCATTTGCATACACCACTGCCTTACTCCTGAGTTACTACACTTACACTGAGCCTTTGCTCTTAGCAGCCACTTGTTCTTCTTTCGGCTTTTCCCAGTTAGGGGTTGCCACAGCGGAACTCTGGTCCGGTAATGATTGGCAGTAGATTTTTACAGTGCCAAGGTGCCAGCCCAACACCCAACCTTCAACAAAGGCATGACCATTTATGCATGTCTTTCGAATGCTACTCGACAGTGGGGAGGACATGCAGACTTCACACAGAAGGTGCTCCAGCCAAGAATCGAATGGGAGAACCTATTGCTGTGAGGCAACAATGCTACCGCTGCACCACTGCAGCTTGACAGCCACCGCCCCTTAGCAACCACTATTTCCAGCTATTGTTTTCATTCTGCATGCCATTGACAATAATGGCAAAATGCAGATTTCTCTCAAAATTGATTTTTTCCCTTTTTTTTATTTTTGGCACAATCCCATTTGCATGCCACTGCCCTATGCTTAAACGGCCAAGATTGGCGAAAAAAAAAAAAAACCCTTTTATTTAAAAAAATGTAAACTATCTTTCATGCCAATGGCCATATATTTGGCCATTGACATGCCTAATAAATGGAATACATGCTTTATTTGAGGTTGTCATGACTCAGTTTTCTTATTTGCAGAAATGTATTCAGCTAGTAACTGAATATATTTCTGCAGGTTAAACTATTTCTGTATGAACACCTGCTGCTTGCTGAATCACTAATTCACCTCATTTGCATGGTTTTTACCAGCAAATGAGGTAATTAGCATAAGACAGTGTTGTTCATGCAAGAATAGTGTAGAAGTGTTCGTGCACATCCCGGGAGCACTATACTGAATCACTCGGCGAACATATTGCATGCAGCAGCTGCTGCAGTATTACTGCATGTCGTGCAGGGCTTAGTGAATCTCGGGGTTCAACAATATATGTATGTGAGTTTGTGTGGAGGTGGGATAGGGGTATCTATGTGCACGTGTGTTTTTATCTGTGCATATGTGTACAGATGATTGTGCTTGATTTTTCTTTATACGGGCATGTGCCTGTATTTATGGATTTCTGTGTGGGTGTGCATGTGCGTGTGTGTTTCTGTGTATGAGACTGTGTGTTTGCATGCACATGTATGTGTGTTTGCAAACAGATGTAGAAGCATAAGTGTTTGTTTCCATCTGCAATACTGCAAGCTTGTAGTTATTAATTAATAAGCTGAATGGAAATCTATGAAGAGATTATAGTATGTGTATGTATGTGTGTATATGTGTGTGCATGTGTGTGCATGTCCATATGTGTGTGTATGTCTGTGTGTGTGTGACAAAGAGAGCAAGAATGCTGCAGTACTAATGTGTGTGTGTTTTCCAGTGTAACAGTTCCAATTGTGCTATGAGTGATGCGTAACAAAAAATATTAGACAGACCTATTTATTTATTTTCTCATTCATTAAGTCTCTAATAAAGCTCTCATTGAATAGCTTTCATGCTAATGAGACAGGTAGACATAAAGACTTGAACCTGAAATTAACAAACTGTGTTGCTTAATTTATATCTCTTTAAGTAGTAAACAGAATAACAATGCAGCTCCATCAGAACTGCTTGTCATTCACTCCCACACATTTTCTGCTTCTGTTTATTAAACCTATGTCCATTGTCTTGGGAGAACAATACATTTATGATAGTGTAGCATATTGATGATATGAAATCAATGTTAAGCAAAAATGAATCACAAATATGAGATGGCACAGGGTCTATGGCAGTCTGATACTCTGACACTATACATAAATTAATTTACAATTGCATTTCACAGTGAAAAGGTACCTGTACTGGCATGAAAATTTACAGCAAATTTCTGCATTAATAGCAGCTCTGAGACAATGGCTGTCAGTATAATTATATATTTGAAGAAAAGACGCAGGTATTAAAATGACTTATAGAGGTATGTACATTCACTAGCTTCAGAAACAAGTCTATGTAAAGGTTAAAGTGAGGGCTCCTTGGAGATTCCCTAACAGGCTATAAAACCATGGCAAATACATCACTAAATGTATTACGTTATAAAGTTATCTGAGAGATTTACTGACATTTATTCTAATTCATGGCTACATGTATGGGTCTCAAGACTTATAGCCTTATACCATGTCTAAAAGTACCAATTCTAGGCAATAAATAGCAACACTGCTGTTATTAAAAATTTGAAATGCTAGCACTTCCCCGCACTAGTGCACACACACACACACACACACACACACACACACACACACGCACACGCACACGCACACGCACACGCACACGCACACACACACACATCTTTTTGAACATATCCAGATTTATCAAAATGCACAAACATTGAGACACAGGTGATTAATATCAGCCATAAAAATCAGCTTAAAGAAAAATACAAAACACTGGAAAAAAATCATAACAAAAGGAAAACAAACAACTCCCTTTTCAATCTGTTAACCAAAACACTATCACTACATTCGCATATGATTTGTGGTGGTGCAACGGTTAGTGTTGCTGCCTCACAGCAAGAGGTTCTCTGGTTTGATCCTCGGCTGGGGTGCCTTCTGTGTGGAGTCTGCATGTTCTCCCTGTGGTCGTGTGGGTTTCCTCCAGGTGCTCCAGTTTCCTCCCACATCCCAAAGACATGCTGTAGGTAGACTGGATACTCTAAATTGGCGTGAGTGTGTGCATGTGTGTGCCTCCTGTGGAAGGTTGGGCATGGCAATTCAACACCATAAAACTCCACTGCCAATTATGACCGAACAGTTGATACACTGTGGTGACCCCTAACCAGGAAAAGAAGAAGAGGAACTGATAATGTTATGGAAAGTGTTTTCCAAATTAAGGCGTAGGGGTAGGGTCAGGCTTATGACCATTGCATCAGTAACAATGGGCAGGGGGTGAGCAGTCTTTTGAAAGGGCATGAAGGTATGGCTGTTGCCATGGAAGATTTACTATAATTTGGTCCTGATTAATATACACATGACAGAACACTAGAAGCAATGCCCCAGATCATTGAAAGTAGAATTATGAACAGGATAGAGAAAATGCATTTTTTCTTAAATCCAAAATATAATATTTCAGTCACAGCATAAATGCTAGAAGAATCTTACCAAAGTTAACTAAGGTCAAACTCATAGCACATTTAAAAAGTCTACCCTGCATATCTGAGTTATACCAAGCCAAAGGTACGATAATTTTTTTAGGCAAGTTTCTACCAGCCCTATCCATAGTGCTGTGTTATTATTAGTCATGGTAGAATTCTCAAGCCAAAATCAAATAAATGCTAATGTCTGCTCCAGGTCTCACCCACTATAGCATTACCAAACCAAGTCATGAACAGTCATGCATGCTGATGCCAATAGTTAAGATCTAGGTGCTGTTTTGCTTCACATGGATGGAAAAGTCATAATACATTGTCTGTTGCTCCAGAATGTGACATGAAGCAGAATAAAGATATTCACAAATGGACAAGGAGTGCTTTGAAAGTGTGAGTGTATGGCAGAAGTTCTTAACAATGCTTTTAGGGCTTCAGCTCAGTGGAACAAGTGCTGGAAGAACTGGGTGGGGAAGATAAGTGTTGAGCAGCTGATGACAGCTTACCCATCCTGAGGGGAGAGAAGCAGGCTGGCTTACTGCAGTTGTAGCATGGAGAGCCTGGTAAGTTTCACACTGCAAGGGGTATACTTAGTGGTCAGTAGGCTATGCATGGGTGAAAATGTGCATAAACTTGTTGAAGGCAGCTAAATAGAATGGGCTAAAGTGTAATGGAAAAACACTGTCGGACAACAATATGATGCTGAACCAGAATCTACAATCTCCTCACCAGCCCTGGACATAGGTTGAGTACAATGAGGGGTGCACTAAGATGGGCCTGTTAGAGCTGGCAGATGAGGAGTGGAGCTGGTGCCAGCTGACAGTTAGCAGTAGGGAGTCAAAAGTAAATAAATAAAAACAACTGTTGGGGCTAAAAAGCTTCCAACTCCATGATGATAATGGCAAACTATAGATTCCACTGATTCATTTCTTTGATGTGAGCAAAGCATCACCAATTTGCCAGATGTTACTTAAAGACTGCGATGGATGCTCAATGCCAGACTGATCCATGTGCTTGGAAAATAACTGATTTGCCTGATTGTTTTGTCAAAAAGCCCAGTACATGACCAGACACAATCTGATACTAAAGAAGATGCTGCTGAATATAAGCAGAGCATCACTGCAAGTCAATCAATAACTGCTAAAACACTTAAGATACTAAAACAAGCCAACAAGCATGACAAAGAGATACATCTGTAAATTAAGTAGTAAAGGATGCATGGCCTAGCATTGGACACAGACAAAGCATCTTATATACAAACACTACACTATCAGAGCACAACTGTCTGAATGCAGAGATTTGTAATGTGCCAAGACAAAATGTCTGCACCTTCTTCACAACACGATGAAGCTTTTAAACAAATAAATGATGGATAACACAGAAGAAGTGCTGTAAAAGAGCCAAAATGGAAGTACAGTGGCCTAGTATTAACATCAATATTGAAAGCCTCTGTCAATGTACCAGATTTGCAAAATACATAAACCATCCCAAAGGAGACAACCATTGCTGCCAGCTCGATTATTGCAATGTCCCTGGCAGATAATAGCTGCAGATTTATGTGGGTTAGAAGGAAAGAGATACCTTGCTGTAGTGGAAAATTACACTCAAGATAAAGAAATTGTACACATGCCAACAATGACTAGCCAGTAAACAGTTGCTATGTTTATGATATTAAATAAATATTAACCAGATATAGCACAGATGTCAAATTAATAACAGATAACTGTACACTGTTTGTATTACATCACTTTACTGGTGATTATGGTTTCATACACAATAAGTTAAATCTTCACTGTCCACAATTTAATGGGGCTGCTAAGTGAGCAATCTAAACTGACAAAAGAGGTTACTTGCCAGCCTTATCCTGCTATGGCTCACAGTGCTATTGAAGTAAGACCCAAGCTATTGATTCTTAGTGCACATATCATGAAAAATATATTTATGCTGGAATACAGACTGAAGCCAACCATTATTCCTTTCAAACGTATTGAGAAAAAGCAACAAAAAATTAAAAGACACTTTCACAAACTTCTATGCTAAGTGATATTCCACTCCATCTCTTACAAACACTTCTATATCAGGTGGTATCCCACTCCATCACTCCATCTCTTACAAACACTCCTGCTTCAGGTGATATCCCACTCCATCTCTTACAGCCACACCTGTGTCAGGTGATTTCCTACTCCATGTCTTACAAACACTCCTGTGCCAGGTGATATCCCACCCCATCTCTTACAGCCACACCTGTGTCACATGATGTCCTACTCCATGTCTTCTTTCCCTGCAACAACCAATGCACCTAAAGCTGGAGGCACAGAAAAAATGAAAATGAACTATCAATATTGAAAGTGAATTGGATGAACCATTATTCTGACTGAAATTAGTAGAAGATGGTACCATTGTAAGACATTTCCAGACCATTCCTGGGGAGTATCAAACAAAAAGCTATACATCAGACCATCATACTCACAGCTGTATGACCCAAAGATGATAGAGCTCTTACCTAACTGAAGTATACTGATTCTGTGAAACAACAGGCACAGCCAACAAATCAAGAAAATGGTGAAAATTCTGCATCCAAGACAATTCATGAGGCTACCCAGACTGCCTTAAAACCCGTGATTGTACAAAATGCTACCCAGCAGATACACTAGAAAAGACTCTAGAAGCTTTACTTCTGCCTAACGCTCTCTCTCTCTCTCTCTCTCTTTCTCTCTTTCTGTTTTCTTCCAGTGTAAGTGATCAGTTGTAGCTATGAGATGCATCTGTGCAAGTGATACTGAGAGTGCAACTATATCTGTGGCAGAAAAGTGACTAATTCTTTTTACATTAATGTCAAGAAATAGCAAAAAGAAAGTGAAATGTGTTTTTACTAATGCAAATTGTATGAATACCTGCAAGAGCTTTTTGTTTAAGCTACAAGTTAAAACTTGTGCAAAGATCACAATTTGTTCTAAAGCATCTATTGCATCTGAAGTTGTGCACTAATTATATCAGACGTTATGCAAATGAGGTATACATAATTTATCTAGAGCTTTACGCTCTTCTTCAAGGGAAATGAGAAGAAATATATATGAAAAGTCCAACAGTTCAAAATGCAGACACTCAAAATACTGATGCCAAAATACTGACAGTTCATAATATGTACATATCAAAATATCATAACAGGGGCGTGGCCAAGATGCCAGTCTGAGAGCAGCAGAAATCCATAGCTCTGCTTAGATTTTCATATCCTGACTGGAAATATAATTTCATTTTTAGGAAAAGCTAACTAAAAGTATACTAAAAGATAGATTAACATAGACTCTTTATTATTTTCTGAAAATTAATACATAGTCAAGAGAATTTTTAATTATTCCTGTCAAGAAGTTTTCTACTGGAGATCTCAACATGAGTAACAGGAAGAACCCACACCAGGAGAGTGCAGTGAAGAAAGAACTACATCTTATAATAAACATCCAAGAACTGTCACTAAAAACATGAGCAACGTGAAGAACCCACACCAGGAGAGTGCAGTGAAGAAAGAACTACATCTTATAATAACAAACATCCAAGAACTGTCACTAAAAACATGAGCAACGTGAAGAACCCACACCAGGAGAGTGCAGTGAAGAAAGAACTACATCTTATAATAACAAACATCCAAGAACTGTCACTAAAAACATGATCAACGTGAAGAACCCACACCAGGAGAGTGCAGTGAAGAAAGAACTACATCTTATAATAACAAACATCCAAGAACTGTCACTAAAAACATGAGCAACGTGAAGAACCCACACCAGGAGAGTGCAGTGAAGAAAGAACTACATCTTATAATAACAAACATCCAAGAACTGTCACTAAAGCATGAGCAACGTGAAGAACCCACACCAGGAGAGTGCAGTGAAGAAAGAACTACATCTTATAATAACAAACATCCAAGAACTGTCACTAAAAACATGAGCAACGTGAAGAACCCACACCAGGAGAGTGCAGTGAAGAAAGAACTACATCTTATAATAACAAACATCCAAGAACTGTCACTAAAAACATGAGCAACGTGAAGAACCCACACCAGGAGAGTGCAGTGAAGAAAGAACTACATCTTATAATAACAAACATCCAAGAACTGTCACTAAAAACATGAGCAACGTGAAGAACCCACACCAGGAGAGTGCAGTGAAGAAAGAACTACATCTTATAATAACAAACATCCAAGAACTGTCACTAAAAACATGAGCAACGTGAAGAACCCACACCAGGAGAGTGCAGTGAAGAAAGAACTACATCTTATAATAACAAACATCCAAGAACTGTCACTAAAAACATGAGCAACGTGAAGAACCCACACCAGGAGAGTGCAGTGAAGAAAGAACTACATCTTATAATAACAAACATCCAAGAACTGTCACTAAAAACATGAGCAACGTGAAGAACCCACACCAGGAGAGTGCAGTGAAGAAAGAACTACATCTTATAATAACAAACATCCAAGAACTGTCACTAAAACATGAGCAACGTGAAGAACCCACACCAGGAGAGTGCAGTGAAGAAAGAACTACATCTTATAATAACAAACATCCAAGAACTGTCACTAAAGCATGAGCAACGTGAAGAACCCACACCAGGAGAGTGCAGTGAAGAAAGAACTACATCTTACAATAACAAACATCCAAGAACTGTCACTAAAGCATGAGCAACGTGAAGAACCCACACCAGGAGAGTGCAGTGAAGAAAGAACTACATCTTATAATAACAAACATCCAAGAACTGTCACTAAAAACATGAGCAACGTGAAGAACCCACACCAGGAGAGTGCAGTGAAGAAAGAACTACATCTTATAATAACAAACATCCAAGAACTGTCACTAAAAACATGAGCAACGTGAAGAACCCACACCAGGAGAGTGCAGTGAAGAAAGAACTACATCTTATAATAACAAACATCCAAGAACTGTCACTAAAGCATGAGCAACGTGAAGAACCCACACCAGGAGAGTGCAGTGAAGAAAGAACTACATCTTATAATAACAAACATCCAAGAACTGTCACTAAAACATGAGCAACGTGAAGAACCCACACCAGGAGAGTGCAGTGAAGAAAGAACTACATCTTATAATAACAAACATCCAAGAACTGTCACTAAAGCATGAGCAACGTGAAGAACCCACACCAGGAGAGTGCAGTGAAGAAAGAACTACATCTTATAATAACAAACATCCAAGAACTGTCACTAAAGCATGAGCAACGTGAAGAACCCACACCAGGAGAGTGCAGTGAAGAAAGAACTACATCTTATAATAACAAACATCCAAGAACTGTCACTAAAGCATGAGCAACGTGAAGAACCCACACCAGGAGAGTGCAGTGAAGAAAGAACTACATCTTATAATAACAAACATCCAAGAACTGTCACTAAAAACATGAGCAACGTGAAGAACCCACACCAGGAGAGTGCAGTGAAGAAAGAACTACATCTTATAATAACAAACATCCAAGAACTGTCACTAAAAACATGAGCAACGTGAAGAACCCACACCAGGAGAGTGCAGTGAAGAAAGAACTACATCTTATAATAACAAACATCCAAGAACTGTCACTAAAAACATGAGCAACGTGAAGAACCCACACCAGGAGAGTGCAGTGAAGAAAGAACTACATCTTATAATAACAAACATCCAAGAACTGTCACTAAAAACATGAGCAACGTGAAGAACCCACACCAGGAGAGTGCAGTGAAGAAAGAACTACATCTTATAATAACAAACATCCAAGAACTGTCACTAAAGCATGAGCAACGTGAAGAACCCACACCAGGAGAGTGCAGTGAAGAAAGAACTACATCTTATAATAACAAACATCCAAGAACTGTCACTAAAGCATGAGCAACGTGAAGAACCCACACCAGGAGAGTGCAGTGAAGAAAGAACTACATCTTATAATAACAAACATCCAAGAACTGTCACTAAAACATGAGCAACGTGAAGAACCCACACCAGGAGAGTGCAGTGAAGAAAGAACTACATCTTATAATAACAAACATCCAAGAACTGTCACTAAAAACATGAGCAACGTGAAGAACCCACACCAGGAGAGTGCAGTGAAGAAAGAACTACATCTTATAATAACAAACATCCAAGAACTGTCACTAAAAACATGAGCAACGTGAAGAACCCACACCAGGAGAGTGCAGTGAAGAAAGAACTACATCTTATAATAACAAACATCCAAGAACTGTCACTAAAAACATGAGCAACGTGAAGAACCCACACCAGGAGAGTGCAGTGAAGAAAGAACTACATCTTATAATAACAAACATCCAAGAACTGTCACTAAAAACATGAGCAACGTGAAGAACCCACACCAGGAGAGTGCAGTGAAGAAAGAACTACATCTTATAATAACAAACATCCAAGAACTGTCACTAAAAACATGAGCAACGTGAAGAACCCACACCAGGAGAGTGCAGTGAAGAAAGAACTACATCTTATAATAACAAACATCCAAGAACTGTCACTAAAAACATGAGCAACGTGAAGAACCCACACCAGGAGAGTGCAGTGAAGAAAGAACTACATCTTATAATAACAAACATCCAAGAACTGTCACTAAAAACATGAGCAACGTGAAGAACCCACACCAGGAGAGTGCAGTGAAGAAAGAACTACATCTTATAATAACAAACATCCAAGAACTGTCACTAAAGCATGAGCAACGTGAAGAACCCACACCAGGAGAGTGCAGTGAAGAAAGAACTACATCTTATAATAACAAACATCCAAGAACTGTCACTAAAAACATGAGCAACGTGAAGAACCCACACCAGGAGAGTGCAGTGAAGAAAGAACTACATCTTATAATAACAAACATCCAAGAACTGTCACTAAAAACATGAGCAACGTGAAGAACCCACACCAGGAGAGTGCAGTGAAGAAAGAACTACATCTTATAATAACAAACATCCAAGAACTGTCACTAAAACATGAGCAACGTGAAGAACCCACACCAGGAGAGTGCAGTGAAGAAAGAACTACATCTTATAATAACAAACATCCAAGAACTGTCACTAAAACATGAGCAACGTGAAGAACCCACACCAGGAGAGTGCAGTGAAGAAAGAACTACATCTTATAATAACAAACATCCAAGAACTGTCACTAAAAACATGAGCAACGTGAAGAACCCACACCAGGAGAGTGCAGTGAAGAAAGAACTACATCTTATAATAACAAACATCCAAGAACTGTCACTAAAGCATGAGCAACGTGAAGAACCCACACCAGGAGAGTGCAGTGAAGAAAGAACTACATCTTATAATAACAAACATCCAAGAACTGTCACTAAAAACATGAGCAGCGTGAAGAACCCACACCAGGAGAGTGCAGTGAAGAAAGAACTACATCTTATAATAACAAACATCCAAGAACTGTCACTAAAACATGAGCAACGTGAAGAACCCACACCAGGAGAGTGCAGTGAAGAAAGAACTACATCTTATAATAACAAACATCCAAGAACTGTCACTAAAACATGAGCAACGTGAAGAACCCACACCAGGACAGTGCAGTGAAGAAAGAACTACATCTTATAATAACAAACATCCAAGAACTGTCACTAAAAACATGAGCAACGTGAAGAACCCACACCAGGAGAGTGCAGTGAAGAAAGAACTACATCTTATAATAACAAACATCCAAGAACTGTCACTAAAAACATGAGCAACGTGAAGAACCCACACCAGGAGAGTGCAGTGAAGAAAGAACTACATCTTACAATAACAAACATCCAAGAACTGTCACTAAAACATGAGCAACGTGAAGAACCCACACCAGGAGAGTGCAGTGAAGAAAGAACTACATCTTATAATAACAAACATCCAAGAACTGTCACTAAAGCATGAGCAACGTGAAGAACCCACACCAGGAGAGTGCAGTGAAGAAAGAACTACATCTTATAATAACAAACATCCAAGAACTGTCACTAAAGCATGAGCAACGTGAAGAACCCACACCAGGAGAGTGCAGTGAAGAAAGAACTACATCTTATAATAACAAACATCCAAGAACTGTCACTAAAGCATGAGCAACGTGAAGAACCCACACCAGGAGAGTGCAGTGAAGAAAGAACTACATCTTATAATAACAAACATCCAAGAACTGTCACTAAAGCATGAGCAACGTGAAGAACCCACACCAGGAGAGTGCAGTGAAGAAAGAACTACATCTTATAATAACAAACATCCAAGAACTGTCACTAAAGCATGAGCAACGTGAAGAACCCACACCAGGAGAGTGCAGTGAAGAAAGAACTACATCTTATAATAACAAACATCCAAGAACTGTCACTAAAAACATGAGCAACGTGAAGAACCCACACCAGGAGAGTGCAGTGAAGAAAGAACTACATCTTATAATAACAAACATCCAAGAACTGTCACTAAAGCATGAGCAACGTGAAGAACCCACACCAGGAGAGTGCAGTGAAGAAAGAACTACATCTTATAATAACAAACATCCAAGAACTGTCACTAAAGCATGAGCAACGTGAAGAACCCACACCAGGAGAGTGCAGTGAAGAAAGAACTACATCTTATAATAACAAACATCCAAGAACTGTCACTAAAGCATGAGCAACGTGAAGAACCCACACCAGGAGAGTGCAGTGAAGAAAGAACTACATCTTATAATAACAAACATCCAAGAACTGTCACTAAAGCATGAGCAACGTGAAGAACCCACACCAGGAGAGTGCAGTGAAGAAAGAACTACATCTTATAATAACAAACATCCAAGAACTGTCACTAAAGCATGAGCAACGTGAAGAACCCACACCAGGAGAGTGCAGTGAAGAAAGAACTACATCTTATAATAACAAACATCCAAGAACTGTCACTAAAGCATGAGCAACGTGAAGAACCCACACCAGGAGAGTGCAGTGAAGAAAGAACTACATCTTATAATAACAAACATCCAAGAACTGTCACTAAAAATGACAAATTCAAAAACAAAATGGATATTATTAAACATTATACAATTCCTCCCCTAAAACGTGCACGCTGATTGGCCAGCCCAACCAGCGTGCCCGTTGTAAATCCCTCAATATACTAATGGAAAAAGGTCCGGTCGCCTGGACTTTTCCCATTAATATAAAACACTGTCTCGCTATGTTAAAAGAGCTTAACATAGCGACGCAGGTTTAAAAAAAGCAACAGAGATCTCCGTTGCTTTTTTTAAAGCTGTCTCGCTATGTTAAACTCATTTAACATAGCGAATTAGTAAAGCAACAGAGATCTTGCGATCTCCGTTTTTTAAAGCTGTCTCGCTATATTAAATGGGTTTAACATAGCGAGACAGCTTTACAATAAGCAACGGAGATCTCCATTGCTTATTTTAAAGTTGTCTCGCTATGTTAAACCCATTTTACATAGCGACAGTTTTTAAAAAGCAACAGAGATCGCGATCTCGTGCTTTTAAAGCTGTTCGCTATATTAAATGGGTTTAACATAGCGAGACAGCTTTTACAAGCAACGGAGATCTCCATTGCTTATTTTAAAGCTGTCTCGCTATGTTAAACCCATTTAACATAGCGAACAGTGCTTTGCCCACAGCTCTGATGTACTGCGTAGGCATGCAGTACATCAGAACTGCCGCAGAATACCAGACAGCTGCGAAGGGCAGTAAAGAGGCATTATACAATGCCATTATTTAAGAAAAGTAATTATTTCTTTTCTTAAATAATGTCATTATATAATAACAATCACTTCTGGTGTGGGTAATGCTGCATTTACCACGGTTGGCTGTTTGGTCCTCGGCTTTGCCTCGGGACCAAACCACGCCAACCGTGGGTAAATCCAGCATTACCCACACCCAGGCATGGGTTATTGCTATAAGAATGCAGTAAACAACTGAAACTTCTTATTGGAATAGTAAAAAAAAATCTGAACAGATTCTTGCCTTAGAGGAAACAGTAACTGACCTAGATACAAGAGTGACAGAAAATGAACATCAAAATGAATTTCTTTTGAAACAAAACACCAGGCTGCTTGAGAAACTGGAAGATCTTGAAAGTAGATCAAGGAGGAATAACCTAAGAATATATGGAATTCCTAAGAAAGAAGAGGGTGTTATCATGATTTAGTTCGTCAATAAGTTGTTTTCATCAGCCCTAAACATGCCTGAACCCCTCTCTTTTGGAATTGAAAGGGATCATCAGTCCCTGGCAAATCCAGCCTCAGAGAGACAGGCAATAAAAAATGGATGGTCTGTGAAGGAAGGAGCAAACAAAACTAACAAACTAAAGGACAAATGAATAAATTCCTTTTAATTTTAAATGTATTGTTTTATGAATCATAATATATTTATTTCTGGAAAGTCTCCATCATGTGAATCATTTTTATTATTAATTTTCTCTTTTCCTTTCTATAGCTACTTCTAATTACATAGTATTTAAATAACATTCTCTCTCTCTCTCTCTCTCTCTTCTTTCTTCCTATTCTTTTTTGATATCAGTGTTCCTTTTCTCTCTTTTCCTCATTATAAGTACTTTACATACTTTTTCCTTTTAAATAACTACAAATGGATGTATGTCTTCTAATTCTTCAGTAATAGTATAATTTGACTTAATACCAAAGTGCATTTTTCTAGTGGGTCAGTGGTGGGGTAACAAGGTGTTTCTGATTAGTGTTTCTAACAAGATGCTTTAGACTCTTTGTTTAGATACTTTTAAACATTAATGCAGTACATTAATGGTATTTTATAGATAACTAAATATAAGTTTTATATATATATATATATATATATATATATATATATATATATATATATATATATTAGGTTCCTTTTTTCTTCTTTTTTTTTCTCTCTGGTTTATTTAACTGGTGGGTAAATGATTGACATGTTATAATATGATTTCTGATTTGAGGCAGCTGTTACTTTTAAATAGCTGTTTTTATATGAAAGGGTAAATTTTTTTCATGATGATGTTTTGTGAGGAAACTGGTAGTCTGTGTGATTGTTCTCATTATGGAGATTCATGACATGCACTGACAAGGCAGCTTTAGTGTTTTTTTTTTTTTTTGCTTTCTCTAAACTCTAAAAACTTCAAGGTCTGAATTTCCCACTGAAAATGCTGTTTTCTTCACTAGAGACAACTTCTGTTGTGCATGAGCCTGTTTAGATACTTTTTAACAAGTTTATGAAGTTGAAGATTGAGGAAACAACAGTGATGACATCATTTGACATTTTGAACTTGTTAAAAGGCTGTACTTAGAATTATTTTCTCTTGAAATTCTATTATCCTTCACTAGATACTTTAAATGGTAAATAATTAGTTCTGATAAAAGTGTTTAACTCCATTGAAAATGCCTATGTTCTCTTATAGATGCATACTTTCTGCAGATTAAATGACATTATTAGTCACCAAATGACATCAAGTGAACTAAGACCTGCATTAGAAAACTCATTATGCATATTAACATCAGACTTATGTTATATAACTAAACCTTTAGTAACTAAACAGAGGGTTGTGAGGCCCCTTTTCTCTCTCTCTCTCTCTCTCTCTCTCTCTCTCCCCCCTTCCTGGTGAAAGACATTAGCATAGATATTTGGTCAGATTTACGAAAGCTTGCATGGAGTGCAAGAAGAGTGTAGGAGCTCACGGCGGCAATATGTCTGCCGTATGATCCAGGTACAGCCGGCAGGGGCATACACCAGAGTTTGCTAAAGCTACTCTTGCATGGACAGCATCATGGTATGCAAATTACCACATTTGCTGGTGAAAGCCATGCAAATGAGGTAAATTTGCGATCTAGGAAACACTAACATGTCTATGGAAGATTAGTGCTAGCTGCAGAAATGTACTCCGTTGGTAACGGAGTACCGTTCTGCAAATAGCTAAACGACGCTATGACAGCGACAAATAAAGGATGCATACAGTTGAGGAAGCATGCCAGTGGCCAAATATAAGGCCATTGGCATTTATAAATGTTTAAAAATATAACAATTTAACTTTTTTTCCCCGATCTCCAATGTTTAAGCATAGCGCAGCACCACGTAAACGTGCAGCGCTTATAAAAACAAGAAAATAATTTAAAAAAAAGTGAAAAATAGGCATTTTCACTAAAAAGCTTATTCTGCCATGCAAGTGAATGGCAGGCTGAAGACAACATGGCCACTGAGTAGTGGTTGCTAAGGGGGGAAGCTCAGTGTAAGAGATGTAACCATGTATTAGTAGGCAATCCTATGCAAATGAGGATAAGTATAGTGAATCCCAGTTTTCCCCAGCATGTGAGCATTGTCCCAAGAGTGTAAGAGTAGGAGTAGGTGAGTAGTAGAGTAGAATATAGGTGACATCATGAGGGGGTGTGTCAGACAGGCTGTAAGCTAACTGGAGCACAGTGGCTTATGTTTGCTTTGAGTTGCTCAGGATTGCAAAAGGTGTGCCTACAGTTGTCCTATTTGAAAACCTCAAACCAAAGGTGCACAATGTTAATAGATAGGAAACTCCTTGCAAACATGCATAGAGCATGTGCGTGCATGTGTGCGCGTTTGCACTTGTTTGCGTGGTGCTTCCCCCTTGGAGGAAACAGAAAGGCAAAATGAAGGAAAAAAAGTAGTAGGAAGTTAACCAAGGAGAACTAGCAGAGCTGCCAGGTGAAATATATCAGAATCAGCCAATTACACAGGCAGCAGACTAGCCCAGCTAAGCCCAGCACTTTAAACTCTGCAAACAGCATTCCCCCCTGTTTTTCTTTCCCAAGAGCTCTGCAACGCTGCAGTATACAAAGAGGGAAAGCTTAAAAAGCTTAAGTCAGACAAAATGTTAGGGGCTGCTCTTGCTGTCATAAACCAACATGTGCAAGGTGCTGAAGGTGGTGATGTTGTGAGTGCTGCTGAGCAACCCACAGTGGGGAGATGGAGAAGAGTGTACAGACCCAGGGTAATCTACCAGGGGCTACATGAGCTGGAGAAAGTGGAGTGCTATAGGGTGGACAGAGACCTCCTACAGCAAATTGTTGAGCTGTGCCTGCCACGCCTCACACACAGAACCAACAGAGGGAAACCCATCTCAGTGGATACCAAGGTATGCGTTGGCATAAGAATACTAGCTACAGGTACCTTCCAAAGACCAACTGGTGATATGATGGGGATTTCACAGGCATCAGCATCCAGGGTACTCCACCAGATCCTGGATGCCATGTCAGCACATGTCGGTGACCACGTATATTTCCCCAATTCTCATGAGGCATTGGCCAGCAATATGCGTCTTTTCCACCAAATAGCAGAATACCCTGAGGTAGTGGGTGCAATAGACTGCACGCACATACGCATCAAAGCACCACCCAGTGAGCAGGGTAGGGTCTACATCAACCTCAAGGGCTTCCCCTCCATCAACTGCCAGGTCATGTGCGATGCCCAGGGCATAATAATGAATGTGTGTGCTGTCTGCCCTGGAAGCTATCATGATTCCCACATCTGGCATCTGACACAGCTGTACCAGAGATTTGCCAATGGGGACATCCCTGAGGGTCACCTAGTAGGGGATGCCGGATATGCACTGGAGTCATGGCTGATGACACCCATCAGAAATGCACACACACCTGAACAAGAACTCCATAATGAGGCACTCGCACAAACAAGAAAAATAATTGACCATGTGTTTGGAATGCTCAAGTCATGGTTCTGGTGCCTGGACACATCTGGTGGAGCCTTGGAGTACTCACCAACTACATGTACTCAAATTGTTATGGTATGTGCCATGCTACACAGTAAGATCCTGCAGAAACAGCTGCAGCAGGAACAGCATGGGGCAGGGCCAAACAGCCCCCCACCATTGCCAAGGCCTGCACAGGCAGCATGACTCGGAGGAGGAACAACCTGAGCCTGCCCCAGTAGGCAGAAGGAGGTGTGCCCAGTATTTCCTGGCCTTGGCAAAGATGCAACACACAGCACATACACTGACACAGTAGGAACCCTGGAAATGACACCTCTCTCTGACTCACACATACAGTAAAAGGGATGCCTAACTTGACACTACCTGTTTTCAAACATGTATAGGGAGTGTACTGTATGTATCCGACATAGGCAGCCCTGCAGTACCACCTGAGGCATGAATGCCCTATTTTAATCAATATAAAGCACTGCTAAGCACATTTTACCAGTACTGAGAATATTTAAATACAATTGGGTGTAGCTGCGCACTGCGATAACCAGCACAACATCGGGCAAAGTTGGGCAAAGTCGAGCAAAGTCGAGTAAACATGCTCACACCTGCTTTACTGTTCCTTAACCAGTCAGGTCTGCCCAGCAGGAAAATAAAAAGCAGTGACAGGGCTCGAACTCAGAATACTGTGCACTATAGTCACAGTACTAAACTACTAAGCCATGACAGCATTTCACTGGCACAGACACAACTTAAGTCACTCACACATACCAGTTGGGGGGGGGTCACATACCTAACAGTCGCAGCCAGGAGGACAATTGTAGACAAGCGCAAACACAAACAAATGCTGTATCATGGCCTCTGATGAGGCATATGAGTAACCTCCCCCCCCAGGCCTATGCAGACAGATAACAGCAGGCCAGGCAGTGTGATGTGGGTTGGGTTGGCTATGAAGTCACAAACTAATATGCGTGTAATTGGAAGCTAAGGTCTGTAGTACAGTGGTATGCCTCAAGCCAGTACGATAGGCAATAGTACAGACTGAAATGGAGTACCTGACATAGCACTGCAGGCCTAGCAAATGTGTATAAGTGTCAGGTGTACCCCTCATCCTATGTACACCCACAGTAACAATCATGTGTGCCCCCCGGGTAGAAATGTACAAATAATAGCTGTCCCCCCTGTATGTAGAAATGTTGATAAGTCTATGCAAATTGACTCATGGAAGCCCTGCAGGCACAGCGTGCTTCCTGTCAATGTACAATGCATAGGTGAGCCCTGAAGTAAAAACCAACTTGATTTTTTACACACATATAGTATATATGCCCATAGTGGGCATGCTCACAAACTTAAATTTAGCAAATTTCAGTCAGCAACATACTGAAAGGTCATACTGGGCATGCTCAGACACTTAGGCCATGTCTGAGTACAGCAGTGGGCCACACATATCTGACAGTTGCAGTTCTTACCCCAGACACTTGTCACTATTCACCAATCCTGCATTGAGCTCACAGTGATATGAAAACAGACCCATATAATATATTCGACCCCTGACATAATCAAAGTATGTAATACAAGTACTTAAGTTGCTCAAAGAAAGTGAAAATCCAAAGAAGATTAATAAATCTCTGATCAGTATCATCAAGAAACAATGAGCACTCCTAACATTATCCAAGCCATGTTCTGGCAAAGATATTGCCAAAGATTCCATAGAGAACCATGAAGCTTTCTTTAGCTATGTCATAAATATCAATGTAAACTCATATATGTTCTGAGTCAGTGCAAAGTGTAAATGAATACATGTACATGACTGATGTTGCCAACATCTTTTCAGGCAGGTTCATACATATTTACCCCCCTCTCACTGATAAAAGGGCCCATTACCATACATGGAGATTGTGAAAAGCCAGAAATCACATATACAATGGTTAAACAGCTCTATCCAAACCTAAAAACACAGTGTCTATGGGATGACATGGTGTCCCTGGCTATGTCATATGTGAATTCCAAAACAAACAGACCCTGCACCTGAACAGTCTGTTGAGACTAACCCTCTGTGCAGGATATGAAACTGTTGAATGGGTTACAGCAACTTTTGGCACACTCCACAAGTGTTGGTACACAACAGACCATGGGAACTATTGTCTTATAAGCCTAATAAGCCTGATCTGCAAGGCCATGGAGTCCATCATTATGGAACTCATACACAGAGCTATTGGGAGCCTACAAACACCCAACCCTACCCATTTTGGTTTGGTCAGGGCCAGATCATGGTCCCTAAACCTGCTAGACCATTTTCAAGGCAGTTACCCAGGACATACATCAATGAAATGAGCTCCGCACAGCCTACATAGACCTTGAAAAGCCCTTTTCCAACATCCCACACAAAAGCAACAACCTGTGCATAAACACGTATGTCATCTGATGGATTGCCAACTGGGGCACAGATAGATCCCACAAGGTAAGAATTGTGGCCTCCCTGTTGGACTGTAAGCAGGTAACAACTGCTGTCCCCAATGGCTCTGTCCTGGGACCCCTCCTGTCTGGTGTATACTTTTCAGAAATACAGTCAAACACACGAGGGCTATGGTTAGCAAAGTTTGTGGATGACTGCAAAAAGGTTGTCATAATCGATGTTTGGGACAACAGAGACATCCTTAAAAAGGGTCTCAGTCAGACAGATGTGGTGTCATAATTATGGCCTCGAGCTACAGTCTTACAAATACCACATAGGTGCCAACACCCTAAATATGGAGGCAATAATAAGGGATCTATGGGCACATGTGGATAGTCATCTCTACTTCCAGAAACAAATTCACAAAGTGGTTAGAAAATCATGCTATGTGTTCCCACAAATTGCTAAGGTCTTTGCATGTAGGTCAAAGGAGGTTACCTCTACTCATTAGTCATCAGACCCATCAGAGAGTATCACGGCACACTTGTGATGAATCTGACTAGGCACCTTCAGCAGCTGGAAAGATCACTTAAGTACCTCAACAAGAGGATTACTGGCCTCGAACAGTTGCCCCATGCAACAAGACTGAAGTTAACTCAATCTGTACTCTGTTGCATACTGTCTACTAAGACGATCTCTGCCCAACAGACATGTCTATGTCCAATGCCGAACTGATGTACATGCTCTATCTGAAGTAAACCAAAGCTCACTGTGCCACATGCTCTAGGGATATCATCATCACAACAATAAATATAACATGTTGGAGGGATACATTACTAACTCACAGACTTCCCTTGCTTTGGAACAGGCTCCCAACCTACATTAAGCTGAGTCCCTCACTGACATTCTTCCAGAGGAGCCTTGATGAGTGTATGTGAAACTGAACTGTCACACCATGGATCACTTCATCAGCTCTACTACACAGAAGCATAGGGAACTAACCCCATGGGTGGTGATAGCTGCACATTCTGGCCATACTAATATATGCCTTCAGGCAGATAGCCTATTACCTACCTATGTACCTATATATATGTAGGGGGAACACAGTATAATAAGCCAAAGATGGATGGGCAGAAATGTGTGTAAGAGGGTGACCATGACAGGGAGCCATCCAGGACTGTCCCACCCAGCACACATCCCAATGGCACAAAAGACATGAGGTGCACATCTCACCCACTGTACATAATAGCCACCAGTATCTGTAAGCATTACAGTGTATGTGGTGCATGTGCCTGTTGTACGACATGACTGTACAATAAAGTACACATCTACTATCTGTAGACATGTACCTGTCACATAGGTTCATAGGTATGTAGTAGACTATCTTCACGAAGGCATATATTAGCCTAGGCAAGTTGTGCAGCTTTCACCACCCCATTGGGTAGTCTCCTAAGCCCTAGTTCTAATAGTTAGTACCCTAAGCCTTTTTCTAGTGGGGATGCTGATGTGATGCCTGGTGTGAATTGTCTGTTGCCCACCCACTCATCAAGGTTCCTATTGAAGAGTGTCAGCGAGGGGCTCTGTCTGATGTACATTGGTACTCTGTTCCACAATAAGGCAAGTGTCTGGGATGGTACTCTATCCCACCAGCATGTTGTATTCATTGTTGTGATGAGGTTCATATCCCTGGAGTGTGTATGACTCAATTTTGTTATCTGTAGATGGAGCATGTTCAACAGTTATGTGTTGGACATGGCTCTGTATGTTAGGCAGACTGTGCCTCTGAGTAGGTGGTATGCAATGGAGAACAGATTTAGTTTTACCAGTTGTGTTGCATAACACAACTGTTTGAGGCCAGTAATCCTCTTGGTGAGGTACCTCTGTGGTCTCTCCAGCTGTTGGATATGCTTAGTCGAGTACATCCAAAATGGTGCATTGTACTCAATGATGGGTCTGATGACTTAAGAGTAGAGGGCCATCACTATGTCTTTTGATCCTGATGCAAATCCTTTGTTGATTAGGTGGGTCACATAGGATTTCCTAATCACTTTGGCAACATGGTTGTCAAAGGAAAGATGACTGTCTACTTGTGTCCCCAGATCCCTTATTACCTTGTCAGTTTTTAGGGGTTAACACCTTGTGGTAGTTTGTGTGTACTTTGTTTTCCCCAAAGGGGATTACTATGCATTCTCTCACATTGAGCTTGAGGCCATGATTCTGACACCACACATCTGTCTCATAGATTCCCTTATGGAGAATATTTGTGTCATCCGGGGAATCTATTATGGCAAACACTTTACAGTTCCCAGCAAAATTAGTCAACCACAACCCTCCTGTGCTGGCATGTACTTTTGAGAAGTCTATACCAAACAGGAGGGACCCCAGGACTGAACTAGGGGACACCAGTTGTTACCAGTGTAGAGTCTGACATGTAGCCAGCAACTCTTAATTTGTGGGATCTATCTGTGAGCCAGTTTGCAGTCCATCTTGTGATGTATGGATTCATTCCCAAGTTGATGAGTTCATCTATGATACCTGACTGGGGAATGGTGTCAAAGGCCTTAGCGAGGTATAGGTAGGCTGTGTAGAGCTCCTTTCAATCATCTGTAGCCTGGGTAACTGTCTCAAAGAAATCAACCTAGTTCAGGAGGCGTGATCTGCATTTGACAAAGCCAAATTGGGTGTGCTCAACTGTGTGAAGGTTCCCAATGTCTTTATTGTTGACTTTCTTTATGATTGGCTCCATTGCCTTGCAGATCAGACTCGTCATGCTCATAGAGCGTGAAGGCCAAGGGTCTTTTGCGGCCCCACCCCTGTGGAGTGGGAAGAATGTTGCTGTGCAACATTCTATGGGTACATATCCTGTAGTGAGGATGTAGAGAGAGGTGTAAGTATCCTTGTTGAATATGGATACATCCCTACCCTATGTGCTATGATCCAGGTTCTGATGCTGGAAGTTATGGAATGGGTAGTATCCTGGTAGTGCTGCTCTGGAGCCTTGAATTAGATTTCTGTTACTGCACAGATATCAATATTCTCCATACTGAGAAGTGCCTTGAGTGTGTGCATTTGGAGACTGACACTTCTGGCAATGAATAGCATTTAGCTCACTTTGTGGTTATTTGTATTGGTTACGGGGTTTGGTTTGTCCTAAAGTCAACACCTCATTGGTCCGATCCGACCATAAGCTAATTAACCGACATATCCACATTCTGCCCCCACCCCCCATTAAGGAAACCATGTTAAAAAATTTCTCTAAAGCCAACTTCATGCTTCTTAAGACAGAAGTAGTGAACGTCATGACACCCATGCAGATGAACAATACAGTTACGACTACTGAATCCTACACAATTGCACTTTATAAGCCCTTACATGAGTGCATGGATCATGCTATCCCAAACAGAACCAAGACGCTATCCTCCAAGAAAAGGAATCCAATCTAATGGTCCTCTGCCATAAACAAACTGTACAACAGAAGGAAGAAACTGTTGCAAAAGAGAGTAAAATCCCATGAGTGGAGGAGCTCCCTGGTCAGCCTCAGTAAGAAGCTGCGATCCCTGATAAAATCCTCCAAAGCTAGTTACGAAAACAAAATCACCACTGATTCTAAAGACAGCCACAAAGCATTCTATAGCTATGTCAAGAATCTCAATGGCAACACTCAGATCTGCTCTGAGTTACAGCACAATGGCATTAAATATACAGACCCAACTGATATTGCCAACATCCTGGCAGATAGGTTCAGTGCTAACTTTATCCCCCTCTCACCCATGAAAGAGCCCATCTCTATACCGGAAGAATGCAAAGTTCCTGTAATCACGGCTGCACAGGTAAAAACCACACTCTCCAAACCCAAGAACACAGCATCTATTGGACCAGACAACATCCCAGGCTGCATTCTACATGAACTACAGAATGAACTGGCACCACACCTAAGTACCATGTTCAATCATAGCCTCACCTCAGGCTTTGTGCCTGCTGAATGGCGCACAGCAACAGTTATCCCACTACACAAGGGGTGAGCCAGCACGGACCCCGGGAACTAGCGCCCCATTAGCCTGATGAGCCTGGTCTGCAAGGCCATGGAATGTATCATCATGGAACTTATAAACAAAGACATTGGTAATCTGCAAACTCTGGACCCCAACCAGTTTGTGTTTGTAAAAGGCAGATCATGTCTCCTAAACCTGATAGACTTCTTTGAAGCACTCACCAAAGCCATAGACAAGGGTAAGGTGGTTCACATAGCCTATCTAGACCTTGCCAAGGCTTTCAACACCATTCTCCACTCTGGAATTATAGATAAACTCACTAAACTAGGTATAAATCCCTATGTCACAAGATGGATTGCCAACTGGCTCACTGACAGAACCCACACTGTGAAAGTAGCAGACTCCAAATCCGACTTCAGACCAGTGACAAGTGGAGTACCACAGGGTTCAGTCCTGTCCTGTTTGGTATCTACTTCCCTGAAGTACAGGCTAACACAGAAGGTCTTTGGCAAATTAAGTTTGCAGATGACTGCAAACTAGGAGCCATAATCGAAACTACTAATGATGTGGACATCCTACAAATGGACGTCAATGAGACAGATGCCTGGTGTCAAAGCCATGGCCTCAAGCTCAATGCAAAAAAGTGCATTGTCATCCCCTTTGGTAAAACTCTGTACCCATGAACTACAACATAGGCGGTAGTATACTTAACACCGAAAGTGTGATAAGAGACCTTGGGACACAGGTGGACAGTAGTGTCTCCTTTGATAATCACATTGCCACAGTAGTCAGGAAATTCTTCTATGTGGCACACTTCATCACAAAAGGTTTCTCATGCAGAAAATAAGAGGTCATTGTTCCCCTCTACTCATCACTCATTAGATCCATTACAGCATACAACACCCCTTTGGTATGTACCTCACAAGACATCTACAACAATTGGAAAGGCTGCAGAAATACCTCACAAACAGGATTACCAGCTTCAAACACATGCCCTACACAGACCGTCTCAAAAAATTCCAGCTTTACTTTGTCACATATCGCCTACTCAGAGGTGATCTCTGCCTAACATACAAAGCTATGTCAAACCCAGAGCTGTTGGACATGCTCCACTTAAAGAAATCCCACTCCCTCTGAGCTACACACTCTAGGGATCTAAACCTTGTCACCACAATAAACAGAACATGCCAGAGGGATAGATTCCTGTCCCAGAGACTTCCCATACTCCGGAATAAAATACCTATCTATATCAAACAAAGCTCCTCATTAGCACTCTTCAAGAAAAATCTTGATGCTTGGATGGGAAATAGCAAATTCACCCTGGGAATCACTTCTGTGTCTCTGCTCAACAGTGACACAGGAAAATAACTTTATAGGGTGGCAAAAGACAGGGTACCTTTTTGGCTGGGCTTGTACAGGCCCCAGGGCTGATAGCCTAGTACCTACCTATGAACCTATGAACCTATGAATCTTTGAGCCTTGCCTAAAAAAGGTAATATGGGGACAGCAAGAGCCTTGACCAGTATTCAGAAGCATAGGAGTGACAGGTGCAAACCATCTGTAGTGAAGCAACTAGGCTTGTCTATCATGTCATCACAGACAGACAGAGACTGGAACCCTTTGAATGACACCAGAAGCTCAGCCAGTTGTTGAAGTTTATCGTCTTTCTGTTATATTTCAGTATCATGTAGGTGAAGGTAAGATGCTACTCAAGGTCAGGGTCATACCAGCCTGGGCTACATGATCATAGAGCTACTATATATCTCTTTTCATGTGTCCTTGGAGGTATGTCTCAGATCATTCACACTGACATGTACAAAGAACACGTCATATATGTACCTGTTCTGGAGTGATATAAGTGCTTGTGTTATGTGGCGTATCATAGCACCTGACAGACAACTGACAGTAACCTTCCCCTTGTCCAGCCGAGTGAGTGGAACATCAGTGTGCCTGACTATGAAGTCACCTATTACTAGTGTGTTGGGTATGTTGTTTTGCCTTAAGGCCTGTTGTGAGGCACACTGCTTTGGTGTATTATGTGCTTTCTGGCTTGTGCTTGGAGGTGCATGTTGCTTGCTTGTCTGCTTAGAAGGACACTCTCTCTTTTTCAGATTAATATTTGTATTTTCCGAGTATGGTAATGTGTTTTTATGTGTGTGTTTTGCTGGTGCTTATATTGTAGATCTATATGAGACTGTTGGTGTTGTATGACCCTACTCCTCTTGACTGTATTGTCCAGTATTGGGTTGACAGAGCTTAGCCACCAGTTTGTCCCTGTGTGTGCCAGCATGTGGTGCATCAACCCATATATGATATGGTCATGGCCTATGCATACAATACACTCACAATACACCTAGTATGATAAGTCTGCTGAGGTTAGCAAATGTGAAAAAAACCTTTGGGCAAACTGTCAGCAAGTAATATCTGTATTGTACCTTGTAACTCCATATTGCTTGCTGAAGTGTAAAGACGTACTTAGTTCGGATTAAGAACCCCGCACTTGCCAACTGTATGTGTGTGTCTGTCTCTCCCTGGGGAGAGAGCAACCTTTTTGGAGGCTACTCACACCCCTTAAAAGTGTATACTCATCTTTGTCAAGTCTGATGATGTCACCATCCTACAAATATACCTGTGGAAAGGTGAAATCACAGTAATGTGAATAGTGTGTTGTGTAAATGCATACTACTGTAATATCATAATGTAGTTAGATAGGGGTTTGAATCCTTCACTTACCAAGTGTTTATGTCTCCTGGGGGAGAAGCAATATTTTTGGAGACTACTCACACCCCTTAAAAGTGGTATACTCATCTTTGTCAAGTCTGATTATGTCACCATCCTACAAATATACCTGTGGAAAAGCAAAATCCCAGTAATGTGTATAGCATGTCATGTAAATGCATACTGCTATATTATCATAATGTCATTAGGTAGGGGTTTGAATCCTGTACTTGCTAACTGTATGTCTCCCTAAGGAGGCACAACCTTTTTGGAGACTACTCACACCCCTTAAAAGTGGTATACTCATCTTTGTCAAGTCTGATGATGTCACCATCCTACAAATATACCTGTAGAAAAATGCAATTGCAGTAATGTGTATAGTGCATGGTGTAAATGCGCATTGCTGTAGTATCGTAATGTAGTTTGATAGGGGTTGAAATACTACACTTGCCACCTGTGTGAGTGAGTGTGTCTCCCTGGGGAGGAGCAACCTTTTTGGAGAACACTCACACCCCTTAAAAGTGGTATACTCATCTTTGACAAGTCTGATGATGTCACCATCCTACAAATATACCTGTGGAAAGGTGAAATTCCAGTATGGTGTATAGCGTGTCATGTAAATGCATACGGCTGTAGTATCATAATGTACTTAGTAAGAAGTTTGAATCTTGCACTTGCTCACTGTGGGTGTGACACCATTGGTCAATGTGGAGTGGGTTTTGATTTTTCTAGTGTATGACATATCACAATGACAACTGTATGTGCATTACACATGTAAGGTAGCTGTGGGGCAAAGCCATATACATACATGTGACTTCAATTATTTCATAGTTGGGTACTCTGCTTTCTCCACAAACACATCTGTTATCTTTGCCAGAGTGTGCTGTCGCTTTCCAGACCTTAGGTCACTTCTGTATGCTTGTGACAAACTTAGCCACTGCAGTGATCCCTGGGCTATGTCTTCTGTTTCACATCCATTCATCATGGTTTCTATTGAAGAGTGTGAGTGAGGGTTTATGCTTGAGGTATATTTGAATCCTGTTCCAAAGCTATCAAAGTCTGGCAAAGATGACTAATCATTATAGTTGTGCAACATCCTCTGTGGATCTGCATGCAAACCTTTTATTGCTTATGTGATCCACAGAAGGATTTCCAAAACCCTTTGGTAATGTGATTATCAAAGGAGAGATGACTAAACATATGGCTCTATGTGCACATTAGTACCTGTTCCACATTTTGGGGGCTACTACCTATGTGGTACTCTGGGGATACTTTGTTTTCTAAAAGTGGATAACTATGCTTTCTTTGGCTTATAGCTTTACAGCATGAGTTTGACACCAGGTATCTGTCTTTATGATAGTCTTTTGGAGGATGTGTGTGTCATCTGGAGAATAAAGTATAGCCCACTGTATACATTTTCATCAAATGTGGGCAGACATATCCCTACTGTGTTTGCTTGTACTTAAAAAAGCTATATGCCAAACAGGAGTGGTCCCAGGACTGAGTGCAGGTGAATACCACTTGTTACTGGCATATGATTGTACATGGAGGCTGCAAATGTTACTGTGTGTCCTACATCTGTGCGTCAGTTGTCAATCCATCATCTAACAATTGTTTATGGTCAGTCTGTTGAGGTTATGTATAATACCAGAATGTGGGATGGGTATGAATTGCTGGTGAGCTATAGCTTGGCTGTGTGACCTCCCCTCTCTCACCTATAGCCTTGTTAACTGGCTTGAAGTCTACTAGGTGTAGGAGCCATGATCTGGCCTTTATAGAACCTAAGTGGGTGCGGTGCAGTGTTTGCAGGTTCATAATGTCTCTGTTAATGAGTTCCATAATGCTGTTCTCCATAGCCTTCCAGATAACATTTGTCTGGCTTATAGGATGAGAGTTTCCAGGATCTGTTGTAGTTCTACCCTTAATCAATTTATGTTAACATTTGCACTGGGTGTGACGAAGGTGGACAGGTTTAGGAATAAGTATATTAGATGGTCAGCCCAGGTTTGAAGGTTAGTAGACCAAGCCAGATATGCAGGATTAAATTGGTTTGTACATGTGCTGAGGAGGGATGCAGAGTATATTGTGAAATAGTTGCTAAGGAGGAAGCCACCAGGTAACAGGAAAAGAGGTGTATGGCTGTGGTGAGAGATGACATGCAGGTGGATGGTGTGACAGCGCAAGATGCAGAGGGCAGGAAGAAATGGAAACAGATGATCTACTGTGGCGACCCGTAATGGGAGCATCTGAAACGAGAAGAAGAAGAAGACGTTGTAGCTCAACACTTGTTGACTGTGAACACCATTACCATGCGTCATTCCACAAGTATGTAACCTGTATAGAGGCTGCATCTGGACAGAGTGTTTAAGTGAGTGGTGACTTCATATGTCAGCTTGTGTATGACACAGCAAGGGACATTGTCCAGTACCATTGCCACTGTGGTTTGGACTTTGGTAAAGAGATGTTTTAACTAGAGTGTCTGTGAATCATCAGGTTTTACATTCTTCAGGTCTGGAAATGTGGCCCTTGTGTAACGAAAGGGTGGTGAAATCCACATTCAAACTGTCTGACAAGAAATTGGTAATGTCAGTCAGATAAGTGTACTTTGTGACCATTTACATTAACTGTGACCTGATCTGAGATTTCCCCTGTAGATTATAAACAACACTAAAGAAAGCTTTAGTGTTGTCTTTGGAATCCTTGCCATTTTGTATTTTGAAGCTTGCCTTGTATGTTTATTGAGGGATTGTATTTTCCCAATGATACTGACCAGAGAGGTTATCCCTTCTTGGTATGTAACTCTTTTTTGGTACAACTTCACACCTTCTATTATATATTTAGTTTATGGCAGGGGTTCATGAGACTAATGCACTTTTACTGTATAAGTGAGAATTTCTTGTGTTTGTGATAGCACGGTCCATGCAACCCTGTAGGTGAACAGTGTGCATTACTAAAGGATTATGCAGCTGGGTCAGTGTTAACCTTAGTAATGCAAACCAATGTCAGATAGCAACAACAGCATTACCCACAGCACAGTGTCAACCCGTGTCATACACACACATGCGTACTCAAGTTCCAAAATGTGTGTAGTACAATGCATACTGGCCACCAATAGAAACTATGGAGTATTAACACTGGCCAGTACAGGGCATGTCACCCTGCCCATGTGTCCAATATGCATGTACATGCAGACAGTACACCTCCACCATGTTCACAAATGGACACCTGCAAACCTGTGTTGCACACACCCCACACTTACTGTCCACTGTATAACACATGCTGACACAACTACACACATCAGCCAAGTGGCACATGGGTAAACAAATCACAATTGGAATAAACACTGGTGAAATCAATACAACATTGCTAATTACAGCTTTAATGCATCATGCCTGCTCAACTACACCTTCAAGGATATCATTACACTTTACTGCTGACAACATGCTACACATCCAACCATTGCTATACTTTATTAAAGTCACCCTGTGCATCAGCACCATGTTAGCCTGTTCCTGCATCATTGTTACAGATGACAGGAGGTGGCACAGGTTTCATCATATGCACAGGGTGTGTTGTTGGTTTGCCAGAGGCCTACACTGAGCCATACAATCGACATGTGTGTGTGAGTGTGTGTGTGAGGGCCATGAGTACTGTTATGGGCCAATGCTGATATGTGTGTGGGTATGTGTTTACCCTAGGTTTCTGGTTTATGTGTGTGTGTGTCTGCATGCACACAGTTCCACCATGTGGCTGCCATATATGGGGATTTGTGAAAATGCTACAGACTGTTTGGGATTTGTCAAAATGCTACAGACTATACCTGGCAGGCTTTATAGTCTCTGGCCATGGATACAGAACCTGTGCCTGGTAGGGGTGCTACAGACAGCATCAGGTACTAATCCAGATTGGGTACTGTCCGAAGAAGTTGACATATGTCCACTGGATCCAGGTCCCTGCTGGGACTGGCCAGAGCCACGTGCATGTGGTCTACTAGGACGGTCTATGGACAGCCCCCCCAACATTGTTGGGGCTGGTACTGGCACTACGGGAGCGGCTGTGACTTATTGGACATCCACGGTGACCTCCAGCTGGTGATGTTGCTGACATACATCCACGTTGACGTCTCAACCATCCTGACCTGTCCTGACACATGGACATGACATTGTGGAGGATATCCAATGTCTCACCCCAATGTCTATCAATGACCTCAGTGTAGTTATGTATGGCACCTGCTAGATCATGGATACTGTCGTTTACAGAGGTCTAATGAGCCCTCTGTGCCCTTAGCTCCTGTCTGGTGTACCGCTCCATTTGTGTCTGTGCCTCCATGACAGCCTGGAACATGCGTGTGGTAGAAAGAGGTGTGGCACATCTACCAGGGGTATGATGACCAGCAGTGCTCTGACAAGAACCCCTGAGCATCTGCCTAGGTGGTACCATTCCAGACATCTGGCTATGGCTTCTGTGTCCTGATACATGTGCCATAGATACCACACTGCCCTGGCCAGTGCCAACCATACACTGTCCCTTAGCTAAGAGCAATGGTGATGATGGATGTACAGGCAGTATGACTGTGTGCATGGATGGGGTGGAGACTTGTGTACTGTCAATTGGTGGCCCAATGACAGACCCTGACAAACCTGCCTGTGCCTCAACACATCTGTCCTCATCATCACTGTCTCTCTCAGTGACATCAGGTTCCCTGCTGTACTGAACCAGACCCACCTCGCCACCTGTGAAAGGAAAACAGGAAACAAACTTTAAGACCAGAACATGACTTCAGACCAAATGCGCACATGTGCACATGCACACGTACACATGTGCACATGCACACATGGACACATGCACACACACAAAACTACACTCCTCCCTAAAACAGACACACACACCAGCAATCACAGAACATACACACTAGCAGGTAATGGTGGGGTACAGTATCACAAGCAAAACAGTTATATCACACATGTCAGCATGCAGGACATATGTTGCTCAACAGCATGCAGTGCAAGTGTAGTCAGTCCTTGTTACTAACAGTATACATGGCTTTGATGGATGTGTTTTGTTATTAGGTGATGGCCCTCCCCTTGGAACACAATGTATACATGGACACAAAATTGCTGTGCAGGTATTCATAACCCTGTAATGTACTGTGCACCATAACTCACAGGTGAGCATACCATTGCTGGATGTGTATCTCTGTGCCAGATAGGTATCCAATGCTGATTACAGATTCTGTGTCTTTAGCAAATAATTGTGGACACATTTTTAGCACATGCATGATGAATATTCACACAACATCATCAGTGGTGCATGGATAATTGATGGAATACCATTCGGCCACATACCCAATGTACGGTACTTATGGTGAATGTAGCTCATATTGTGGACATGCTAGTCTCATCCATGACATGGCATGCTAAAACACAACTGCATATTTAAACACTACACATACCCAATATGTGTCATATGACCTAGCCACTCAACAGAATCACAAGACATATATGTGTCAGTTGTGCAAATGGTGATTGGTATGCACACTGTTTAGAGGTGGATATGTGTGCACACATGCATCATTATGGTGTGCAGCAATGACAGCTATGTGTAGTACTGTGGTTGCAATAACTGGATGGGGTATAGTACCATAGGCCATCATCATGAAGCATCAGGTGGTCACTCAAGGCTACAAATGTTTCACAAACCAGCACTAATCATGCTGTGCCGGAACTGTACTACCTGGGCTAAATTCACCATTTCACAACCAGTTGTTACGTGAGTTTGTAAGGAGGCCAATAAAGAGCATTCCCTGACATGAATGTGTAGTGCGTTGCAGAGTGCTTAAATGCCACATGATAGGCCTCTACCCCTCAGGTATATTATGTGTAATGTGTGGATGAGATTTTAGACACTGGAGTGTGTCTTTTCAGAGGGTTTGGGAACACTTTATGTGTAGCATGTTAAAATGCTCTGTATATGACATAGATGTGTATGTTATGTGCATGCTGAGTATCAACTGTGCCTATCCAATAGTCACTACAGTCTAGCCACATTTGTTTGAGATGGTCTGGGTATTGCATGTCTTTGAGGCAGCTAATCACATTAGTTAGATGTGTGTGCTCTTACACCAAACATGCACAGCATGCATTATGGGTAGGTGTGTTACATGTGTACATGGCCTACACCTTAACCATGACATGCACATTTTATTTACAATAATAAATGTAGAACACACTCACCAGCATCTGTCCGCTGCCTTGATGTCACCCCAGAGGGACCTACACAGAGATGAGACAGTTTGTTAGTGGCCACAACTGTGGCATTGCTACTGTATGTTTTCAATCTTACAGTACAACTACAGTTTACATTCACAGGGCTGCAGATTATGTTCCAAATGATCAATATTGCACAACAACAGGCTCCACATCTTTGAATGACACACTCCACATTTCACATATGCATACTCTACTAATACAGATAACAGTAGTCTACAGATATGCCATGTTACCTGCATGCTTCATGTGTGTTTGCTGGGTGGCTCCAACCTCCATCATGGTGTATGTCTGCTGCTGTTGTTGCTGGGCAAGTGCCACCAGGCTCATGAGCAGCTCCTCCACTCTGGTGAGGGGGGGTGGATATTAACACCACCTCCTGTTGCAAGATGTTGTCTACACACATCAGCGGCACACTGAAGGACATGTCTGAGAAGATCACTGCAGTGGTGGCATACCTGCTCATATGTCCGGTTATGCAGGCCTACCTCATTGACCCTGCGGACAACATCTTGCCACATTGCAGTATGCTCCTGCTGGTCCTGGCTGGTTCATGAGAACCAGCCAGGACCATCAGGAGCATACTGCAATGTGGCAAGATGCAGTATGCTCCTGCTGGTCCTGACTGGTTCGTGAGAACATGAGATGATAGTGCTGAGTCATACTGCTAGTAATGATATAATCTTCAGCACTACTGTAACTCGGCTTCCTGCAGTGGGCCATGATCCCTGGAAGACATAAATACAAAAATATGTCTGAGCAAGTCATATAGCACATTTAACATTATACAGTACAGATATCACTGAACTGCCATTCACAGCAACCTATAAGCTAACCAAGAGTGAAACATTGCAACTGCCACTTATCACTGCTCACCCCACAATGGCTTGAAAGTGCCTAGCTCACTCTCTATCCAATGAACCATGTTCTGCACAGCAACAAAATAAAATCACTATATAAGACTATACAAGAGTACCTGGCACACTGTATGCAACACGATGCACCACCTAGCCACAGCAGATATACATCAAGCTGATGTGCAAATAAATATATCATCCATCACAATCAGTGTAATGTCCAGTAGATGTATTACTATTATACCACACAACTTGTTAATGCCAAACCCGTGGCCAAAATATGTGCACAATTGGGAATATAGGTCACATACTGCTGTAGTACACTATGAATGTTGCTAAATATGCAGTTATATGTTTTACCACACATTTGTCAAAGAACATGTTACAGACATACCCACACACACACATCAGACATAATTACAGGACACAAAGGTATGACAACCCAGATAAGCTTTCAGTGTGTACTATACAGGACTGTGTGTCAGTACTTACACAACCTTGATCTTGAGAAATGTAATCAGTGATGAATACAGGGACCACACAAAACAGTGGATGCAAGCATTGTGGACATACACCATACTTTGCTGTACAGGCCCAGAGCTTCAAGTAGTACTACAGTACATACAGGATTCGCATCAGTACCAATCAATAATCATAGATGCAGTGCTTTAGCCTCCAATGATACACCCTAGTTAAAACCAAGGGAGTTAATCACACTGTATGCAATAGCACTTGTTCTGCCTAGTAACAGAATACACAGCTTTTGCTAGGATCAAAGCAATGACCAATAATACCATAACATAAACAGTTTACCACTAAGCTATCCCACAGATACATATCTTTGATGTATTCACAAACATATTGACCATCACAGTCAGTCAACAGTACAGAGAATCTATTGCAACAAGTAGATGTAGGTGTGTATGAGTATATCTAAATATATATATATATATATATATATATATATATATATATATATATATATATATATATATATATATATATATACATATACACATTCCTTTGTCTACATATACATATATATGTAGGCACATATACATTTCACCTTTCATAGTGAGAATATCAATTATACAAAGGATGTAAGGTGTACAGTAATGTGATAAAATTGCACAGTCTTGGGATAAATGCATTGAAGGTGTTCACAGCTCAGGTAGCTTTAGCAGGCCTTACTGGCTTCAACATTGCAAACTGAACAAATCACCCACAGTGTTTAACCACCACGTCATATACCAGCACTGTATTCTGTCTTGTTTATCACACACTAAAACCTACATACAAATATGCGCATACTAAACTTCACCAACATATATATCTCCCCCTTTCATAAACAGTTGCAAAAAAGTATCTCACCAAGAGGATCAAGGGTTTCAAACAGATGCCATATGCTGCTCGGTTAAAAAAATCCAGCTCTACTCAGTTGCATACCATCTACTTCGAGGCGCTCTATGCCTGACATACAAAGCTATGTCAAATCCAGAATTAATGGACATGCTCCACCTCAGTAAATCTAAACCCCTTAGAGCCACACACTTGAGGGACTTTAACCTCAGCCCAGAAATAAATAGAACTTGCTGGAGGGACAGGTTCATAACCCAGAGGCTCCCTTCGCTCTGGAATAGAATTCCAGTTCATGTGAGGCAGAGCACCTCACTGAATCTCTTCAAGAAGAATCTCAATAGGTGGATGGGGGATCGTAGGTTTGTCCCAGGGATTACTCCCGTGTCACTATTAGACAGAGGCACAGTAAACTAAACCTTAGAAAGGGCAAAGTATACTCAAATCAAGGGGTGGTGTAAGCCATACAGAATCAGGCTAGGCTTATAATTGGCCCAGGGCAGATAGCCTAGTATGAACCTATGAATCTATGAACCTATGTCCTCTGCTCTATGCACATATACAGATGTGAATATATATGACACACATGTATTTCTCTGTATGTGTGTGGCATACACACACAAGGTCCACACTGCTGTAAGTCCCTGGACCTCACAGCTGAACTGTTGGGCCTTGCTGCAACACAAACAGGTGTCACATATGAACACACACTAACATTAAGGGGGTATATATGGCAGCAGATGCTAGGTAAGCATACTAGACTGCTACAGCAGCTGTCAATGCTAAGCTACACTTTAATATGACTATCATGCATGTGTTGTTCTGTCACACCCATGTTTATATAATGTCAGTGCTAATCCCCCCAACAGCCATTGGTCACACTACTGTACAGAACACAGATATGGTTCAGATCTTTGACATTTAATGCTGAGCTACACATTTCACAGGCATGTCCCACTGCCCACAGGTACACACAGTATTGTCCATAGCAGTAGTTAAGCAGAACATCTGTGCATAAAGAAGTACTGCTGCCACATATGAATGTTTCACATTATGTAGACTATTCTTCAATAACATCTACTACATGCCAGTAAATACATATCTGTCACATACCTTTCCTTTGTATAATTTGGTAATATTTATTTTTCCTTTTCTCTGTCTGTCTCTCTCTCTCTCTCTCTCTCTCTCTCTCTCTCTCTCTCTCTCTCTCTCTCTGTCAGTCTCTGCAATAGAGTGATTGAGTTTGTTGGCAGAGAATGCAGCCTGCTTTTGTAGGAATTTGCACATGAGCATTTGATGGCCTCTGCACCAATTAGTGGCCACCATTTGCTAATTGCATGCAGCCTGCTGTGTAGTAATTGCAGTAATCACTGTCATAGCAACCCAGTACTATAAATTGCTGACTCATGTAGGCGTGGCCATTTCAGCTTTCCAAGATGGAGATCATCCTTGTTTGCTGTGGACATCATTGTTTAAGACAGAAGTTTGGTATAGTTCTTATATCAGAAGCCAGGGGTGTAGCCAGAGATTTACATTTTGTACTCAGATCTAATGTTGCTGCTTCCAGTACCCACTTGTCAGTGTAGAAATGTACTCACCCTTAAAATGCTACCCCAAGATACATGGAAATATGTACTTTCTTTTCAACTGTTACAATTAACTGCCATACAAAGCTAGTTATAGAGATGTATTCCTTTGGCACAAGAATTGCTTGTGAACTGCTATACTGTAAATATTCATTTACTCACTTCTAAACAGTTTGTGCTTTTTTAGTGTTTGCATTAGCACAAGCTGCTCAGAAAAACTGGACACATTTCAGTACTGTGAGTATGCTCACCTACATCCTTGGTAGACCCCGCACACACAGTTATATCCTACATTTGGGTAGGGTTGCAGAAGTACAGAGAGCGTAAGTAGTATTGTGTGGATTTTATCTTGCTGGACTTACAGGGTTGCTGTGTACATGTTAGTTTATCAAGGCAAGTAGTCTGTCTGCGTATCTCCCAACTGTGGACCTAGCCACATGATAGCCAGAGAATAGCCTGTTATTTTTTGTCTGTGCACCACACAGGTCTTTTCAGCAATAGAGCAATGGAATTCTTACAGTTGGTTGCTACCAGTCCATGGCTACATCCATTTGTATTTCAGTGTTGTATTCCTACATAAGGGTATGCTTCCAAAATTCATTCCAAAGCTATTTGCACAGTGTAACATGCCTCTGCCAGACCTCTAAACCAATCAGGTACATATTTGAACAGACTCAGGGAAAAGTCAAGAAAAAGTCAGGGACAATCAGGGACACCTTTAAAATATTAGTGCCATTAAGTTGAGACATTGAGAGAATCAGAGCATATGAATTAATACACCTTTTCTGAAGTAAACAAAGTGTCTAACTCTTAATTATTGTCATTATTCATTAAGTGTAATTCACCACCTTTCTGGCTAAAGTCAGTAGTTTTAGGAGAGATTCAGAGGGACAGAGCTAAAATTTGTGTCAAAATCAGGGACATCCCTGAAAATTAGGGACAGCTGGGAGGTATGGCCTCTGCCCTAAACAGATATGCCAGTGTTTGTCCTGCTGTGATACTGTGTGGGGTTGCAAAGTGATGGTGTAATGTTATTCCCTGCTAGAATGGCTGTTTCTCTTATCACAGTCATGTAATGTAATTCCACAACAACTGTTGGTCAACATCCACAGAACACGTTGTGTGGTATGGTATTCCTATTTTTCCTTTACACTCACTCATTCTAATGCATGATATAGTTATTTAAGCACCAAACTGATGTATATCTACTGTGGCTTAGTTGTACTTCATGTTGTGTAGTGTGTGCAAGGTCCGGGGTTCGAGACTTACAGAGGTGTTTTATTTTGCTCCTGAGCAGAACAAGGGCCCTCACATACAGAGTGACTAAGGCACTTTTAAGCAGTTGTAAGCGGGTTTGCATGGGTTTCTGCATTGCTGCGCATTGCTTAGCCAAGCACAAACAAGCGCAAACTTGTGCAAACCCGCTAACTACTGCTTAATAATGCTTACTCCCACTCACCCCCGTGCTAATTTCTTTGAAAGAAAAGAAAATGGGGAGATAGGAAAGTGGTGAAAAGGGGCACAAAGAGGGAAAGACAGTGTGGAAAATAGCTCGGGATGTGCAGGACGGATGTAGGGAAGGTCCATAGCTGCCCATTTCTTCAGCAGCAACAGCTGTGCATATGCAATAAATTTGGAGGTAGATATGAACTCTTCAACCCCTGAGAGAGGGTGAGGACAACAAAGTATGTTGTAATGTCAATTAAATAACATTTTATGTGTCCAGTGGACATGTGTGCAAAATGGGCAGCTATGTATGGGGCATATTTTTTTTTTGGGAGCAGATGTCCTTTTTTTTTTTTTCAGGTAAGAGTGGAATGTGGGGTAGGGGAAGTAGGTATATTTGGGGAGGTAGGTTGGAGAGGTAAACAGACAAGACAAACAAGACGCATACAGGGGCGGTATATGATACATGTGGTGTGCACCTTCACGGCCCAGAGGGTGGCTGTGCTGGGGGCTGTGTAGGAAGGGTAGGCTGACCCGGGAGTTGCACCACTCGGGCCTCAAGCTGGCGTAGAGGTTCTGCAATAGAAAGTTCAATCTCTCAATGCACCACAGCTCAGACCGTTCAAAGGGTGATAGGTGCCCCTCCACCCATGCTTGCACGTGGGGGCCATACCCCATCCCTTGCAGTGCTTCCACCAAAGGTGGCACAGGGCCAAAGGAGGAGGAGGTCCCAGGCTGGGCACCAGATCTGCTGGTGCCAGGTGGCATGGTCAGCTGAGGTGGGACAGGTGGGTCCGCTGGGACCAGCCTTCCCATAAGAACTATGTTTTGGAGAGTTTAATAAAGATATGGGTTAGTAACAGTCAACAGCATTCCCGATTAGTTATAACAGCATGCAGAAGTATTCCCATTAACCCAACATACCAGATTTTCAACAGTTGAAAAGCAAGCATAACACATGCATATATAGAAAAATAGTGGACATTACAACAGCATGCAGGTTGAAATGATGGCAAGAGGCCACCAATATTGTGGTATTTTAACAGAGCACATGCATAGAAATTAATGCAAATATTTATAAACCAATAGGACATATGTCCCAACAAATGTTTTGAGATTAGACATACCGATTGAGGTGTGGAATTGCATTTTTATGCACATACAGTAGGGTGAGAAAATATATCTCAATTAACAACTTATATATCCTTCTAGTTTTTGCTACATTCCTATTAACTGCAGTTATATGTCCCTTACATGTATTATTACACTACCCAATGTCCTTATATTGTGCAATTGGATTTTGCTAGATCATTATATACATGAGCTGTATCTTACATACAAACTGTCCAAGATGCAGATGTTACTGCAACATATTTTGAGAGTTGCTCACACACACTACTGCTAAGATGGTATACTGACAGATTTACTTTCATATAATTATCTAGATATGTTCAGGTGAAAGTATCAGTTATATGTTAGCAGCTCCCTACATTTCTGGCAGCCCACTGACATTTCTGGGGAACACAATACCAAGCTACTCATGTGCCAGATTAACCTGTACATGCTGGCCATGAACCAACAGTTGAGGCCTGTACATATGCATACAAGCTACTGGCACTCCCTTCATCCACATTATATGGGCCTTCCCAGGTGTTGGTTGACACTGCTTAAAACATCACTACTATATTCACAATGCAACAGTACAACAACATATCAAAGAAAATGACACAGATGCACTCCATGAATCATACATTTATTAAAGGATCATTACATCCTTTATTTATTGGATTAAAAGACTTTTTGAAGGCTCTCTCATTTATTTTATATAACAGTACATGCAGAATAATTACTAACCTGCCTGGTGATGCAGCCTTTGCAGCCTATCTTCATGGGCTTGCTGGTTCATAGCCTGGACATCTGCAGCTGTGAAGTAAATGCAGTGATATTGAGACATACCTATCCATAGTATAGACAAACATAGCAATTCTTAACTACTTAATGCAATGGCTACTTAGTACTGGGGCATTAGGCATTGTACGGGATTCCTGGATCCACTGGTCCAGTTGATTATCCCTACATCGCTTCAGGTCAGAATAATGGTACCTGACCTGCTCACCAGTCCGAGGAACACCAGTGGCACTGGTGAGATTATGGGCAAGACTGTTCCAGGCCTCCATTTTATATTGGGTACCTAGGTACTGTCCCCACAGGAGTCTTTCCTCATGATTGTGGACAAGGAGGCAAAGCATTACTTTGGACTCCTGAATGCCTCAGCATTGTGCTCTAAATCGAGTGCCTTCTCCAACACCGGCCATGCTGACTGCAGAAGGAAGCTACAACCAGTTATAGTAAGTATTCCCGCCTGTGGAGCTTAAATATGCCTCATTTCCCGCACTTATTTGTGATTGGCCAGTTTTGGAAAAACTCAGCTGTAGGTGCGCCTGCTTAGCTGATGTTAGCAATGTTTAAAATTCCTTTGATAGATATGTGTCTGTTGAAAGTGCATATTTATGAAATGCTGTCATGGCTTAGTGGTTAAGTACTGTGACTATAGTGAACAGTATCCTGAGTTCGAACCCTATCACTGCTTTTTATTTTCCTACTGGGCAGACCTGACTGGTTAAGGTACAGTAAAGGAGGTGTGAGCGTGTTTAACCAACTTTGCTCAACTTTGCCCGACTTTGCCCAACGTTGCTTGACGTTGGTCAACATTGCCCGACATTGCGCTGGCTAGCGCGGTGTGCAGCTACGTGAAAATACATTGTGTTTGTGCTGGTTAGCGCGGTGCATAGCTACACACAATTGTATTTAAATATGCTCAATAATGGCAAAATGTGCTTAGCAGTGCTTTATATTGCTTAAAATAGGGTTCTCATGCCTCAGAATGCATAACCATTTCACCTTCATGTATATATATAATCCGTTCACCACTACATTTAACATTTCAATGCTTTTTACAAAACTTATGCATAAAAAATGTCAGGAAATATTTTTGTATACAGATTTCCAACATAAAATGGAATGTGTAGTAGTGGGACTCGAACTTGGAATGCCTCCTCGTTGTGCGAATGCTCTAACCACTACACTATCACTAATTTGCTTAATTTGCATATCTTTTTCTTATTATCCTCTTCTGGTGTCTAAGCTGCTAACTGTAGCTAAGCAATGTGCAAATCCGCGCAACCCATGCAAATATATATTGGATGAAAAAAAAAACTCTTTATTTTTAATTTTGTCAGTTGTTTTACATATGGGGGAGAGTAGTGTTACAGTGTACACATGTGAGCGGAATCACTCATGTAACTCAAAATTGCAGCGTTTCTTCATTGCAGAGGCATGGATTTTTGGACTGCTTTGCAGTCCGACATGCCCCCTACACTCTTCCACACTCCGTGTAAGCTTTAGTTGAAGCAGCGCACCCTCATTAATATGCATGGTGCACTGCCATCGCACTCTTACACTGCCGCTTCCATGTAAGACTAATCTAGTCTTACACGGAAGATTAGTAAATCCAGGGGATTGTTAATACATATGAGTAATATGTGTATAATTGCAAAATATAATAGTTATGTTGTAATATATATATATATATATATATATATATATATATATATATATATATATATATTAGGTTCCTATTTTTTCTTCTTCTCCTTTTCTCTCTCTGGTTTATTTAACTGGTGGTAAATGATTGAAATGTTACTTTTAAATAGCTGTTTTTATATGAAAGGGTTCATTTTTCATGATGATGTTTTGTGAGGAAACTGGTAGTCTGTGTGATTGTTCTCATTGTGGAGATTCATGATATGCACTGACAAGGCAGCTTTAGTGTTTTTTTTTTTTTTTTTTTGCTTTCTCTAAACTCTAAAAACTTCAAGATCTGAATTTCCCACTGAAAATGCTTTGTTCTTCACTAGAGACAACTTCTGTTGTGCATGAGCCTATTTAGATACTTTTTAAGAAGTTTATGAAGCTGAAGAAACAACAGTGATGGCATCATTTGGCCTTTTGAACTTGTTAAATGGTTGTACTTAGAATTCTTTTCTCTTGAAATTCTATTATCCTTCACTAGATACTTTAAACGGTAAATAATTAGTTCTGATAAAAGTGTTTAACTCCATTGAAAATGCCTATGTTCTCTTATAGATGCATACTTTCAGCAGATTCAATGACATTATTAGTCACTAAATGACATCAAGTGAACTAGGAGCTGCATTAGAAAACTCATTATGCATATTAACATCAGACTTATGTTATATAACTAAACCTTTAGTAACTAAACAGAGGGTTGTGAGGCCCCTTTTCTCTCTCTCTCTCTCTCTCTCTCCATCCTGGTGAAATACATTAGCATAGATATTGTTAATACATATGAGTTGTTGTTCTTCTTCTTTTGGCTTTTCCCAATTAGGGGTCACCACAGCGGAACTCCGGTCCGCGAATAATTGGCAGTATATTTTTTACAGGTGCCAATGTGCCAGCTTGACACCCAACCTTCAGCAAAGGAAAGCCCATTCTACGCATGTCTTTCTAACGCCACTCGACTGTTAATACATATGAGTAATATGTGTATAATTGCAAAATATAATAGTTATGTTGTAATAAATGTTTTATACATATATGTATATATATATATATATATATATATATATATATATATATATATATATATATATATATGGGTCCCCGTCACATGGTCAACTTTTCAGAAAGTTGACAAACATATGGGCGAGACCATATGATTGACTTTCGAAAAGGCGACCATGGGGAACCGCTATCTCCGTACAGTGCAGAATGGGAAAATTTCCTCTTCCACACTGTAGTGCAACCTTAGAGTTGGTATATTTAAGTTACGGGGGTTGTGTGGGGATGCAGGGGGGCTTGCTCTTCTGGTAACAGTTGAAAGATAAGTGTTTGGTGTGTGTTATGAGTTTATTTTACATGGTCGGCTTTTCAAAGGTCGATCATATGGTCTTGGCCATATGAAAGTCGACTTTCTGAAGATTCACCCATGTAAAGTAGACCCATATATATATATATATATATATATATATATATGTATAAAGAGAGAGAGAGAGAGAGATATTCAACAAATCCTTACATGAAAAATGTTAGATAGATGACTGACAAAATAGTTAAATTATCTGATGTTTCTTGAAAAGTCTTGGAAAAAATGACAGTCTTCTTCGCCTTCGGCTTCTAATGTTTATACATACTTTGATCTGATGTGTATTTCCGGCATATCTACATATTAGAGGTGCTGTTATCATAAGTGACATATTCATATAGCTTCAGATATATTAGACAGTCTCATTCTAATGTATATTTCATGGATTCAGATTTCTTTAGTTGCTTTCATAATGCTTTTCTTTTTTGTTTTTATACTATATTCTAACCAGAGATGGATAATTTGTGTCATTTGGTATTGGAGAGGTGGTGGATGGATTGTTTAATTAAGTTTTAACTAAACCAGAAACTTTATGTTTCATGTATATGTTTGTAAATAGTTTTGGGTTTTTGAAAGCAGTGCTTAATACATGTTATGCATCCATGATAAGTAAGCTTTCAAGTCAATATCGAAGACACATCTTTCAGTTAGTAATAACATACACATTATAGTCAATGGCTTATAAATGTTTATCATTAAATATTAATGGTTTGAAGAATAATATCAAAAGAGCTGGTTTGCTTAAATATATCAAAATGCATCAAACCCATATCATCTTTTTACAGGAAACCCATCTATTAAAAAAAGATCTACAAAAATACTCATTCAATGGCTATACCATTCTGGCTGATTCATGTTTTAAGACTAAGAGAAGGGGCACTCTTATTCTATGGAAAAATACTTATACTATGCCAAGAATTATAGATACAATTTCAGATAAAGATGGGATGCTAAGCATGGTTATGTTGGAAATCAATAGGAAGTATTACATTTGGATTAATACATACTGGATATCAGGACTGAGTACTAAATATGTTGACAAATATTTGTACCTGATTACTTTAAATGCAAAAGGGGACATTATAGCAACAGGTTATTTTAGCTGCCTATTATCAGGCAATGGTACTTCTAAAAATGGTAAAATAAAACCAACATCTCAAGCCAAGAAGTTAAATGACTTTACAAACCAGATGAACTTTAAAGATATGCATGGACTAAGAGAACATTATTCCTTATTCTATGCTTACTATTCATATTGGTTTGGTACACAAACAAACATTGATAAAGTCTTTGTATCAAATAATATATACTCTAAAATAAGTGACATATCTATAATGACTTGTCCACTTTCCGACCATAATGCTATAAACTTTACATTAACTACACATACAGGTGATTTAAGATTTCTACAGAGCATTTCTACTTACATAACTAACTTAAATGACTTTAAGGAATGGATAATGAATGGAATATATACATGTTTATGGAAACAAATGATAATGGTGAACTGACTGCTACTATACTATGGGACACTGTTAAAGTTTATATATATACATATATATATATATATATATATATATATATATATGTATAGCAGAATAAAATTGTGGTACCTTAAAAAAAGAAGAGAGTGGGACAAAAAACGTTTAGACTTACAAAAAAAAATAGACAAGATAAAAATGGATGCAAAACCAAATAACAAAGTAACAAACAAAATTACTAAGTTAAATCAAAAATACTTAGAAGTTCTGAATCATAAGGTAGCCATAAACCTGTAAAAACTGAAATTACTATCTTATGCTGTAAATCCCAAATATCTACATAAAATAGTGGAAAAATCCAAAAATAACCAAACATAATCTTATTAATGAGATTAAATATAAAAATGATGGTTCAGTTAAGAGTACGGCTAACTTAATGGGCATATTAGAAGTGTTCAAAAACTACTATAAAGATATAAATAATAACACACCACTTTTGGAGACAGATAATGTAATAAATGCTTTTATTCAAGAAATATAACTACTATGGTGTCAATGCAACAAAATAACATATTAAATAAACAAATAACACTAACAGAAGTGAAAGACCACATAAAAATTTTAAAAAATAATAAAGCTCAGGACTGGATGGAATAATTCCTGAACTATATAAGAATTTTCCTGAATATATAATAAAGAAAATGATGAGTGTCTTTACTATGGTTAAGCAAAAATGTATAACACCCCCATCTTAAAAATATTAAAACAAGGTAAGGACCCCAATTTCATTACTAAACACTGATTATAAAATTTTCAAGACAATATTAGTTAATAGGATAAAGAAAATATTACCTAATCTAATACGTAATGATCAGAGAGGATCCATTCTTCATAGAAAAGTGCAAGATAACATTATTAAATCACTATCATTAATAGACATAGCATGCAAACACACAAAACAAAAACTAACTATTATCAGCCTAGACATAGAGAAGGATTTTGATGCTATTAGTTGGTCCTATCTACAAAGAATTCTGATTGGTTTTGAATTCTCCTCAGATTTTGTCAACTTATTAATGAAAATTTAAAGTGGGGCACAAGCTTATGTGAAAATTGGATCATGTCTATCCTCACCACTAGAAATCCTCATGGGAACTAGACAAGGCTGTCTTTTGTCACCATTATTGTTTGCTCTTTCAATGGAACCTTTTGCTACATATATCAGAAACAAGCAAAATATAAAAGACTTTCAAATTAATAAGGACTATTGTCCTAAGATACAATTATTTGCTGATGATATGTTGTTAACGTTGGGTGATATTGATGGTTCTTTGCATGATGTTATAAATATCTTAAGCAAGTTTGAAAGAATTTCAGGGCTTAAATTTAATCATAATAAATCCAAAACATTACTAATTAACAAAAAGATCAACACAAACCTAAGAGAGAATAGCCTTTTTAATTGGGAGAATGATGTATTAGAGTATTTGGGTGTCATTATAAAGAGTAATTGGAAAGAGTCTGTTAAACTAAACTACAATAATTTAATAACCACCATCAGTGAACTAATCAAAAGATGGAATAAAATGTTCTGCACAATGGAGGATAGGCTCTCTTTAATTAAAATGATAATTTTACCTAAAATTTTGTTTTATATACAGTCATTGATATTACCCCCTCTCAAAAATGTATTTAAAAAATTAGATTTCATGCAACTTAAATTTTTATATTTCCCCTTATAACCAAGGATTGCATTTAAGTGGCACATCAGAGCTTGGAGCAGTAATGGGATAGTATTCCCTAGTTTAGATCTTTATTCCAAGTCAGTTAAATTGATGTAATATTGCATTGGATCACACTTACCTATATATCTGGATGGAAAACACCACATGAAATTCATATAACTGATGTCAGAGCTACAGAAAATAAGTTTAAGGAACAATATGGAATAAGGAAAGTTCATGGCTTTTACGTGAATTTTGTTTATTTAATAAGAAGTTTGATCATTTTTCTTGTGGCATTAATCAAATATTTAATAACTTTAAAAATATAATTGATTGTAATTACATTAAACAATTTCTATTTCTTATATTCCCTACAGCATACTCCCCTGATTGCCTATATTCTTTCAACATCAGTACAATGCAAAAAATGAAAGGAAAATAACTTTATTTTCTGGCATCAGTTTATTGAAAATACAAGTATTAAACCACTAAACTCTCTTTTATGTAGTTTTGATAATAGTCAAGACATTTGGTTGTTTATACATTCATTACGGCAGTTTATAGAAAACAAAATGAGAGTATCAATCAGCCTAGAGACTGAACCTATACCTAATTTGATTCAGCTTTTTATTAGGTGTTTTGTAAAGACAGATAATCAAAAATTAAGCATCTCACCTATCTATAAGATACTAAGAGAAGACACTCTAAAGTTTGACTCAGATTTTTGGAATTGCTATGTAAAGATTAATGGAGAACAAATATCTGATGAATCCAAAAAAAATGTTATTGAATTCTATGTATGGTACCTCTTCTTCATTATATTGGCGATTGTATGCACGAGAATTTATGAATAGGAGTTTCTATACTCCACATAAAATAAATCTTATACTCAAAAACAGCGAAAGTAAATGTTGGAAATGTGATGAATTACTAGAGGCCAACTGGGTTCACATGTTCATTGAATGTAGAAATGTTGTTCAATACTGCGAAGACTTCAGATATTTTGTAAATGCTTTATGGTCTGATAACTGTCATATTTCTAACTCACTAATCCTATTCAATGTTCCTATACCTAATATAATACCTAAATTTCAGATTCCGTTACTCTGGTCAATTCTTGCAATTGCCAGAAAAGTTATTACTTTGAAATGGAAAAGTAAACAAGATTTGATGTTTAAAGATTTTATTAATTTAGCAAAGGTTGTTTGTAAAAAAGAACTGCAAACCATTTGTTATAGAACTCATAACATTACTCATAAAAAATAGCATGGCAAAAATTGGAAAACCTTTTGAACAAATACGATAACTTCTCATGGATAAAATGATTGTTTATCATGGATGAATGTAAATATTGTAAATAGTTTTGTTATTGTTTTATTGTATTTGTTATATATACATTTGCATATGTTTATAATGCAAATAAAATAAAAATGTTTTTGAAAAAAATATCATAACATTCACACATCAAAATAAATAACTCACAATACTAATGAAAGCAAACCAGATCCTGCAGTAAATAAATCACAAAAACAACTAAAGTAAAATAAAACTGACAAAAAAAGACAGCATTACCATAGGATGTTGTTTTACAAAAAGTAAAAGCTAAAAAAACACAGCATTTCCATAGGATTTTGTTTTATGTTTTTTTTTCAGGTAAGGGTGCAGGATAAGTATTAGGTACAGAATTAGCATTAGGAACAGGATTAGGGTTACCTCTTCCCTTGGCCACCTTTCTAATGTGTGTTATACCTTACCAGGTGCCTTGTCATAGAAGTACCCTTTCCATAACACTATCACTACACAATATATTCTCAGGCAATGAAACACGCAACAACGAACACACTTAACAATAAAGCTATCACCTTGCTGTACTCTTACTGTAATCCTAACCTGCCAACACTTGCACAGTCATACTTACCTCTGTCCGCATTATGAACTGTGTCGAATTCTGATACTGCAGTCCACACCATTTGTATTCTGAACTGCTGGTATTTTGAATTGTAACTACATATATATGTCTAGATATAGGTATGGATATATATATATATATATATATATATATATATATATATATATATGTATAGATATATATATATATAGATATAGATATACAGCGGATGGCATTTCTTGAACTCATAAAACAGTTTGATGAAACTCATGTAGTGAGGAGCACATATTCTACAAGCTCTATAGAGGATCATATGTATTGATGGATCTCTGACTGATACTTTTAAGGTACATACATGCATACAAATACTTCAGGCATCAACAACAATGCCTTTCTGGCCTGCCAATATACAAAAACAGTCATAGTTTATTTTATGTAATAGCTATTCTCTCAGGGAATGAAATAGTACTTCTCTCATTCCTATATAACCTTCTACATAGTTGTCTAAAGATTATCTACTAGTATTTGATAACCCCAATCATTCCAAGAGGAGGTTGGGGTTGTCCTATCAACCTGAATAAGGTCTCTTCTTAAATATCTATATGAGGCACTGTACAAGTTCAGATATTTAAATATTTCTCAATAACTTACATTTTCACATTTAGTATATTTCCACTATACTATTTCCCATTTATGCATGCTTGCACTCTTATAAGTTTTGCATACTGCTATTCTACACTCTTTTTGGATCTAATGTAACTTCTAAACAATGATTTCATTAATTCTTATTTCTTAGACTTGATAAATCTTGTTTATACTGCCTACAATTTTACAAATATCATTAATCGATTGGTTGATATGAATAGAAAACCTCAAAGCTGGATGTGCCCATGTATCCAGGTTCATAAATGAATCAAAAGTTTCAGTCACTGTGTGCTGTATTAAATATTTACCATTCTGTCTATGTCTCTCAAATCTCATATGCCTAGATATTGATGTATTTATCAGAATATTATTCTCCTAAGCCCAAATGGTCAAATTAGCCAAGTTCTTTTGCAGACATACCCTACCTGTAACAGATGTAGTCAGTTTATCCATTCACAAGTCATCTGCATACAGACTATAGAACACTTCGATGAAAAGAAAGGGGGAGATTCAATAAAGCCTACATTATTTTTTTGTGTATGCATTGTGGCATGTATTCATTGTGGCTGTTTTCCATACAAAAAAAGGGCTCGGTGATGCCTACTATTGGGAAAGTGTCACCAGTTCAAGACTTGGACAGTAACCTTGATTTAAGTACCTATAATACACCGGAAGATCTAGGTATGATAGCTAGCAATTTAACAGAAGCTATCCAAAAAGCTCAACTTGTTTTGGACAGATTATTAACTGTTTTCCATTCATCTAATAATGTTGAGGCTCCTTTAAATCTGAACAGCAGCAACAGGAAGTCTTCAACTGAAAGTTCAGGAAGTGATTCCACAGTCATTGATAGTGACTCAATGAATTATGGAGGGTCTTTCATTAACAAAAATGCTATTAATCCATTTGCAACATTTGTCAGTGCTTCTAATAATATCAGCCTTGTAGAAAATAATAGACTGCAAACTAAGACACCGAACTGTAAGTCTAACAATTTTCAATTTGGAAAAGAAACTTTTCAAATAACATTCACTTGAATATGACAACTTTTATTTACATACTTGTGTAGAATGCAAACAAGTGCCACTTGGCTTAAGATGCTATAGGTTTCCAAATGGTATTAAGGAAAAAGACATTTTTAAAGATTTAGTTATTGTGTATAACAATGCAGGAATAGAGGCTTTAAAACTTTTAATTAAGCAAAACTGCAGTCAGATAACTGTGTTAACACAATAAATATGTGAATTGAATGAATGCATTGTAAACCATGATCAGTTTGGTATGTTTGTCATTTTATGATGGTATTGAAGCTAAACTTCAAAGGCACATGGCAACCGTAACTAACAGACAGCGTAACAAACTGGCTCGAGATTCTTTAACTTATGGAAACACATATTTGTTGTGAATCAAAAATCAAATGGTCTTGTCAGAAAAGGTACTATTAATGGCTTTAGAGATGCCAAGAGTACGGGAAACGTTGACAAGGAGAATTTTGTTGAAAATAATCAGAATAACAATGTAGATAGTGGAAATGTAATAAATGAAGCAGGGGAAGGTATTAGCAGTAACAATGATGTTTCACATGGTCCAAACAGCCCTTTTCCCCACAAGTTATCCGGGACAGATAACAATGTGACCACTACCAAAGGGAAGGGGAACCTGGGGAACAAGAAGAAGGGGAGATATCGAAAGAAATAGTACCTTTATGCAAAATATGCAACCTTAGTAATTTGTCACTTAGTGAAAGTCAAACAAAAGCTTTGGAAAAAGTTTTTTCTTTTTTACCTGCTGTTAAAGCTCCGTTAACTGACACTATTTTAGATTTGAAACTATACATCAGAAAATTAAATCTTAGATATGTTTTTGATGGAATAGAACATAGAAGCAACACTGAATGCAGAAAACCAAGTAACGTGAATCCAAAATTGACATAGACACTCAACATATTTAATGAACTGTGTGAGAATGACATCCGATGTATATGTAATAATCAGGGGACACATACAATTTATAGTAAAAATAAAAACAAAAACAAAAGCAAAAGGTATTTTTGGGACCAAAGAGAGATGAAAATTTTGACTGATTTAAGAAAGAGCCAACAGTATAGGTTCATGAAAGCCGATAAGGGTAATGGGTTGGTCATAATGAAAACATCTGACTATCAAGCATGTATCAAGGAATTACTAAAATGACAAAATTAATTCTCAGTTAGTCAGCAAAGATACAGTGAGGAGAAACTTTCACAATATAGTCTGACTTTTGATGGAATTGTTAAACAAAAATTACATTAATTTAAGTACCTATGAATTTCTTTACATGGAAGAACATCTGTTAGGTGTTTTATTTGGTATTCCAAAAATACATAAAGATGTGACCAACCCACCCTTTAAACCCATAGTGTCAGCCAAAAAGGGTAAAACTGTTACCACCTTCCATTATTTGGACCATTTGCTGAACCCATTAGTTTTTAAGACTCCATATTTTTTTAAATATTCTTGGGAGTTCTTAGACCTTCTTAGAAATTACACTTTTACAGGTACGGAAACACTACTAGTTACCGTAGATGTAGTATCCCTGTGTAAAGGATGGGGATAGAAGCTGTGAAAAGTTTTTTGAAGGAACACACTAAGCTTGAAAACATAATGGTACAGTCTATTTGCCTTTTACTTGATTTGGTGTTGAAAAATAACTTTTTCTTATTTGACGGAAGAATATATCATCAGACCTGTGGGGTGGCTATGGGTGCTAAAGTAGCACCAGCTTTCCCCAATTTAGTGTTAAGTTCGTGGGAACTGTCCTTCCTGACCAAACTGGAGAGATTTAAATATGTCTCCTTTTATAGGGGGTTTATTGATGATTTGTTTTTTTTTTTTTTTGTCTGGAATGGATCTACTGATGAGTTAAGTCTATTTTTGGACGATATGAACTGACACAGGATGGGACTGAAGTTTACTTTAAGTGAAGTTGGCATGAATGTGCACTTCTTGGACTTGAAAATAAATATGAATCTTGAAGAAAAAAGATTCACCAGTACAGTGTTCAGAAAGGACACCTATACTAATAATTTCCTTCATTTTTAGAGTGGTCATCCTTTATTCATGAAGCTGGACTTGGTCAGAGGACAAATTATACGCCTTAGTAGATTAATTTCAGATAATGAAAATTTCATTTGTGAGGCAAACAAACTTATTTTCATGTTTGTCCAGAGAGGGTATCCATATGAAAAACTGAGGGAAAGATATTATTGGTTAGGATGGAAAAGTTCCCACCAATTTTAACTAGTGGCTTTATAACTAACAACAACAGTGGGAAAGTAAAAGAAATGGACTGTACCTTTCCTGTTCAAACAGATAATTTCCAACAACTGGAAAGTTATTTTGGGAACCCGAGACTGAGCTAGAGTATTAAGGGACCACCCACATTCCATTTATAAAAAGGTTGCATGTGTAAAGTCCATTTTAGAAAATAGGAGAACAGAAAACTGTTAGAGGAGCCACTGGCACTTACACATGTTATAACTGCAAACAATGCAGGTTTATTGATTCATCAAAAAATATATATTTTCCACACAATAAAATGGCGGTCAGTAAAGACAGATACAACTGCAAAAGCATGGGGGTAGTATATGTGGCAACCTGCTCTACCTGTCATAATTTCTATGTGGGGGAAAACAACTAGAGTCCTTAATAAAAGGATTTATGAACATTGTTTGGCTATTAGAAACAAAGATACTAATAATGATTTAGCTAAACATGCTTTGCAGTGTTCTAACTTCAAGAAATTTATATTTTTTGCATTGGATGAAATATATTTGACTCCAGTTGTCACAGAATTTAACAATGCCCTGGAAAACAAGGAGCTTAGATGGCAGGTTTTCCTTAGGGCAGATCAGATTCCTGGTCTAAATGAGACCTTAAATATTAAATGTCTTTTAAATAACAGGCTATATTATTAAATAGTTTATTCGACAAGTATTTTTACAGTAGGCACACATTTGTATGTGCTACATGCTTTTTGTACACATGTCAAGTGTTATATTTCACATTTGATATTTTTGCCTTTAAGAAAATGGTATGTATTAATGAAAAATTAGGTGAATTGACTTTTGACTGGTTTGTTTATTAATCAAATTTTGTATTTAAACTTGACTAATTGATTTACTGGTCAGTTCTGAATAAGTTTGTTGTGATTAAAACAAAAGAAAGTGCTTAACTTTTTATCTGTGTGGACGGTCATCATTTTGTCTTTTTTTCACGGTTTTGTTCTGAGGTTTACTCTGTTTTTTTGTGAAATTGGTGGATTTTACATTGCACACACAAACTCGGAACATCATAGAGCATGTGTTTTGGCTTCTGAAGTCATGGTTCTGGTGCCTAGATATATCTGGGGGAGTCCTGCAGTATTGTCCAGTCACATGTGCACATAAACTCACAGCATGTACTATGCTTCACAATCTGATCCTGCAGAAAGAGCAGCAGCAGGATCAGCAAAGGAAAGGGATACACAGCCCCCGACCGGTGCCTAGGTCACACAGCCACAGTCACAAGAGGACTCAGAGGAGGAACCCCCTGCTGATGTCCCTATAGGCAGATGTAAGCATGCTCAGTATGCCCTGGCTTTGGCTAAGCGACAACGTATAGCACATTCACTGATAACCTAGGGACCTAGGGACTGACACTTTTCTCCTACTCACATACAGTAATTAAAATTGATGGCAGGCAACCCACACAACCTGTACCTATCCATGTATTGGCTGTATAGTGCTTACATCTGACAGAGTCATCCCTGAACTACAGCTGTGTCACCTGCTGCATTTGCAAGGTAAGTCCATAACCTTCACAGTACTCATTAGGATTATTATGTTATGGCAATACAGGTATGGAACTGGTACATTATGCAATTGAATATAGTGGGCTACTTAGACTGAAATAACATCCACATGTGACTATATTTACCCATTCCATTATCATATTTCCATTGCTATTCATTAGGCCTTATGTTTGGAATATCCATGCAGTGCCAATTGCAGCATATTACTGGTGCAACAGTCAAGGGAGATGTTAGACCGTGGGGTTACATGATATTCAGACTATTGTGTATCCCAGCTGAACCTGTGGTGTTGTTCCCCCACCCCCAACACAGCAGTGTTACATTGTAAGTACTATAGCAGTAACTCATCAATGGAATATCAGCATTCTGGTCAGTCTCAGGACAGTAACATAGAAATTAATAATACATTGTATGTTTTACTTAATGCAGGAATAACAATGCACATATTTATGGAGATGATTGTGTGCTGAATGACTACTGTCTGCCAAGCAACTTGTGTGGCTCAAAGTACTAGGACAATTAACTTGTGTGATGATGTTCATTGTTGCAATCTAGAAGTATCCCCTTCTTTTGGTTGTGAGCTATTATTATGTTGGGTGTTACACCCTGTTGGCCTATGTGTGGTGTAATATTAAGCTCTGTCACATATTAATTACAGTAGATAACTTTAGAAAGTCATAGCCAATTTGAGTGAAGTGCAGCAATGCAGAAACAGAGACAAATGTCATTTTGTGTAACTTACAAAATCCCGGACTGGAGTACAGGTACGTGCGGGCTGGAGTCAGTATATAACTAGTGAAAACCCCACTGGGCATGTACGTACACTTAGTTAAGCAGAGCACAACTCTGTTGTTTCTAGCTCAAAATGGGTATTATATATAGATATGTCTATGGATACATACATATATGTATACATATATGTTTATCACTATTTGTCTCTCACTATAGCTAATATAGCATATATAATACACACACACACACACACACACACACACACACACACACACACACACACACGCACACACACACATATATATATATATATATATATATATATATATATATATATATAAGCACTTACATCTCTGTCTTTCCCCATAAATCTACATAACACACACACACACACACACACACACACACACACACACACACACACACACACACACACACACACACACACACCACATTCATATATACATCCCTGTTATATACATAAATATGTGTGTATGTCTGTATTGTCCTGCATACCCTGCTAATGGTGAGTAAAGCTACACTGAGACACATAATGTTGCTCAATGGAGCAAAAGTAAGGGCTCAACAGTAGGTCATGCACTTACATACAGCCCCCCGTGCCTGCTGGATGTCACCTCACATACATCAACAGGTGAAAAGGTGGTGTAATGTATAATGTTGTCTACACACGCATTGACTGAGCACATTGTTCTTGCCTACAGGCTTGTCCATCCAAATGCAGTTACATTAGGCCAAAATGGCATCTGTACCCACATAGCTGGGATAATAAACAGTTATCTGACTGCTAGGGTAGTAAATGCAGATAACAGTAAGAAGCAATGTTACTTTGCAGTCCACAGACGCTGTTCAACAAGAGCCTAGTTTATGTAATCCACAAATAGTTCACCTGCAGTCATGTATAAAACATACTTCAGCTGCGGCACATGTGATAAGTACTGTAATCTGTTGTGTGTAAAAGAAGATAGGTAGGGGTTCTAATCTCACTCCAGGCCAGTTGGTGTGTGTGTGTGTGTGTGTGTGTGTGTGTGTGTGTGTGTGTGTGTGTGTGTGTGTGTGTGTGTGTGTGTGTGTGTGTGTGTGCATCTCCCTGCAAAACAACTGAAAATCTCTCATTGACTACCAGACTACAATGGTTTTGTACTTTTTGGCCCTTGCAGTTGATGTTGGCCTCCGAACACCTCTCTTCCACAAGGCCTGTTGATGTCATGTACCTTAAGACTACCAATTGCCATACTAATGGTAGACTTCAGGTGTGGTGCCTGCTCTAAGTGCTGTGATCTATTGTGTGTATGAGTAGATAGGGAGGACTTCTAATCTTACTCCAGGCCAATTGGTGTGTGTGTGTGTGTGTGTGTGTGTGTGTGTGTGTGTGTGTGTGTGTGTGTGTGTGTGTGTGTGTGTGTGTGTGTGTGTATGTGCATTGACTGGCAAACTGCAATGGTTTTCTACTTTTTGACCCTTGCAGTTGATGCTGACATCCGAGCACCTCTCTTCCACATTGCCTGCTGATGTCATGTACCTTAAGACTACCAATTGCCATACTAAAATCAGACTTCAGCCATGGTGCATGTGATAAGTACTGTGACCTGTAGTGTGTAAGACTAGATATGTAGGTGGTTCTAATCTCACTCCTGGCCAGGTTGTGTGTGCATCTCCCTACAACATAAATGTGATCACCACATTGACTTAGAAAGGGGCAGGATTTTGCAGTATTTTAGTTGTAGCAGGTGATGTGGGCCTCCAAATGCCTGACCACTACAAGGCCTGATGATGTCATGTAGCATAGGATTATCTAAAGAGATATTGATAGCAGACTGTGGCATGTGAATTATGTACAGTGATCAGGAGTGTGTATCATTAGATAGGTAGGGGATTCTAATTTACTCCCAGCCAACTTGTAGTCTGTGTCTACTATGCAGTGTCCTGTAATTGGTAGTGGTGCTATTCTCAATGTAGTCAGGTTTGTGTGGCTGGATATTAGAGCATTTTACTTCAGCATATGGGAGCATAGGATCATTAAACTTTACTAGGCTAATGGGCCTAGATCCCTTACAATTCTACCCAAGTTCTCACCCTTATTTACACGATCAGCACATATTGCCCCTGTCCACGAGGGATGCAGGCAGAAGCTCTGTGGTGAAATGACAGTCACCCAGCCAATCATACAGATTCCATCTGATGAGGATCAATGGGGTGCACTGTTTGCCATTAGGTGGAAGTCCATTTCAATGGTTTGTTAAATTCTGGTAGACATATCTCTACCACCAGCATGTATTAGTAATGCCTCATACAAGATTAATGCCCTTACAGTGAGTAATCCATATCCCATGCCACCTACAGATATGCTGCATTTTCAATAAAGCAGGGTCAGACACTGCCTCGTGTGCAAGGCAGAGATCACCTCTGAGTACTCTATATGACACAGGCTACAATGACAGTGATTTTAGACAATCCCATAGGACAGATACTGAAGACTTGAAGTTCCCGTGTTAGGAAGCTTTGTGTTGTGTGCAATTGATAGTGCTTGGAGAGGTACCTGGCAAAATGGCCATTGCACTCAAATATTGGCCTGCTGAGGGAAGATTACATGGATTTTAAGACTGCATAATTTTTGGGTGACAGTGCCCTCAGTTATGACATGAGCAACATATGATTCCACCTTACCACTGGGGAGACATGGTGATCTAAGGTAAATTAGGTGTACACTTGTGTGGCCTGGCCTGTGTGCCAAGGCCTATCACCCCTCAGAATGTACATCAGGTATTGCTACTGATGTGCTACTTACCAGGAACACAGGTGCTACTGATTGAAATGATACTACATACATATTTGCATGGAGTTTACAGCCATGAGTATGTCAGCAAGCATTTGTTCATGAAGACCATCTTGTAGGAAATTGACATAACATGGAGATTCTATGATTGCTCAGAGTTTGCAGGCATCAGGTAACCTTGTCAGCCACAGGCATGCACTTTGGGCTTCTTGTTTGGTTTAATTGATTCCAAACAGTAGAGGGCCCTGGACTTAGCACTGTGGAACACCACTGGTTACAAATCAGGTGTTGGAGGTGGAGTCCCCGATTTAGAGTATGTGTTCTATCAGTGAGCCACTTAATGACCCCTATAATGATATTACTGTTGATGTCTACTAGGGTGATTTTGTCAATGCTGCCTGAAAGGAAGATAGTGTCACACGGCTTTCCTAAGTCCAGGGGGTTGTATGCACAGATGTCCCCTCATCCAGGTCCTTTGTGACCACCTCATACATGTCCACCAGGTTTAACAGCCATTATCTTCCTTTTAGAAATCCAAACTGGGTAGGGTCAACTGTTTGTAGATTGCATATATTTTTTTTCTGATCAAGTCCATGATGATTTGCCACATGGGCTTAGAGATATGGCTACTCAGGCTAACAGGTGTATAGGTCCCATGGTCAGTGGATGCACCACCTCTGTGCAAGGGGATAACAGTTGTCATTTTCCAGTCAGCTGGGATGCAGCTGGTGGTTAAACTATAATTACATGGAATTCCCAATGGTGTTAGTAATCCTTTTTGGATCCCCTGTAGGATGCAGGCTGGGATGTTAGTAGGTCCAATAGATGCTATGTTTCCTCCTTAGAGAGCCCATTTCTGACCTGCTCTGTAGATATAAAAGATATGGGACAGGCTGTAGTGTTGTCATGTGGTACATGTGGTGCTGACAGGGGAGTGAAGTTGTCACAGAACCGGTCAGACAAGTCAGATATGACTATAGATTCATTATATGTGGTATCATTAAGTATGAGCTCACCAACAATCTGAGCCTTTCCTCCTCTGATGTTATACATGTAAAAACACTGTGCATTGTGGTCACCCTTTGTGGGTGAGGCTAATTTTGCCACATACTCTTTTAGCAGGACATCAAAACAACATTATTTGCTTGTAGTTGAGGACAGTATACTTCCATTTTAGGGGGGCTTCCCTCACTCCAACTGTCACACAGCAATGCCCACCTCTTATTGTTTAGCCTGCTAATGGTGGATGTCCACCAGACAGGTTTTTTTGTGCCATGAGGAGTTTGTTGGCCTCCTGTCAGGTACAGCCGGGTCTATGCAGTTGTGCAGGTGCTTGCATAAAGCATTGCTGTACAGCTCTGCATACTTGCCTTTTCCATCTGAGGGGGGAGGTTCAGTCAAGCTATGTATACCAACCCATAGGAGGTTATAACTTGCTTTGCTGTAAGGGGGTGTAGGTGCGATACTTAATTTTAATGAGACCGATTTGTGGTCAGATCTCACCAGGGAGGACCTCACAGTGGAGGGCTGCAGTGGTTACTCATATCGGTAAGCAGCTGATACACGACATTGGCTAACCTTGTGGGGATGTGATGCCACTGGTCCAGAGCATTGTAGTTAAGGGTGTGGACTAACCTTTGGGAAAGGGAGCTTGTGCATGAGTAGCAAACACAGTCAGTGGGTAGCTAAAGTCACCCCAAACCATGGTGTTGTGATGTATTTTGATTGACACAAGTATATTCAAATAAACACAACAGGTGTCCTGATATATGGAGTTGCTCTTGTAGCAGGCAATGGCTTGATTAGGTGCCCTTTCAGCAGTGAATAGCCCCTGCAGTGTATCCAGGGAATCACACTGCTTAACCAATCTGGATGTGTATCTGTCTTCATTGAATATGTATACACCACCTGCATTACCTTGCACACTGTCAGTATGACGTCTGCACATGTGGAAGAAGGTGTACCCTGGTATGGTGTAGTGCTGTCCACAGCCTTGACCCAGGTGTCTGTGACTGTGCAAATGTCTGCATATTCCATGGGGAAGACACCTTCCAGTGACTGGAGTTTAGTGTTAGCATCCCCAGTGTCTAGCACCACAACCGTGATGTTGTATGAAGATGGTGTTTTCACAATGGAAAGTTTTCCATTGAGATAGTATCTATATGTGCACTATGTGGATGTCAGCAGCCTCGGCCAACACACAAAATCCCAGGGGTGACAGGTGAAGACCATCTCTGGCAAAGCATTAAGGTCTGTTGGCAAGTCATCCCAGGCTGACATGTAGCGGATCCCCTTACAATGACACCACGCACTAAGGCAATTATTGACTTCCATTATTTTCCATGCTTATTGATCCATCATCGTAGGTAAGGGTCAAATGCAACTGAAATCTATGACCATGCCCGCCAGAGACACAGAATATCTAAGGTCAGTCGTGTCTCTGCATATAGTCTGGTGATGTGTCTCAAGTTGTACAATCCAACAGGAACTATGATGTCATCATAATGTTACCTGATATTGGCAGACTTGTGTCAATGTGTGGTATGGCATATGCTGGCACGTCACAGGCAGCTAACTGTGACCTTTCCCATATGTACCTGGTGTGAGGGACATCAATTTTTCTCATAATGTAATCATGTATTACTAATAGCTTTGATATTCTGTTTTTGCCTCAGGTATTTAACTGGTGAGACAGTGATGCATGGCCTATTATGTATACTGTGTTCTCCAGAGGTATGATTATGAGTACTGAGCTTACATATGAGTTTCTGAAGTGTCTCTTGTTTGTGTATGTGACTGGTAAGGTGCTTCACACATGCAGGTCTGTGTGATGTGGGTGTGGGTGAAGCACGAGGTGAGGTGTGCATGTTAGCAAAATGCTCATTGTCATATGTACTGATTGGTGTGTGAGACAGCATAGAATCAAGGTTTGTAATACAGTCAGATCTCTCACACATTCTGTTTGTGTGGCATAGGAGTAGAGGGGTGGAGACACTTTCCACATTTCATCAGCAGTCATTGATAATGCCATTAGCAATAGAGTCTTGCTTGTGCGTACGTCACAGCAGGCAATCGTTAGGCAGTCTCATGAGAGATGCTGAAATGTGACATGTTGACACTTTTATGTAGGTCCCCTAAGGTAACACAGCACCTGACAGTGTGTCATAACATGGTGATTACAATGCTTGGCCAGGCATGAGGCTCTTGGATTAACCATAACCCTGTTATTGGGCATGGTTGCAATAGCATATCTACAAATGTGACACTGTACAACTCCAGCAAAGTTAGGATCATGCTACAACACCCTTGGGGTTGACAGCCTCAAACACACTGTTTGTAGGCACTCCTTTCAGTGAAGATGTGGATGTCCGTGCATGCACAGAGGACTTGTTCAACTTTGCAGTCAGTACTTTGGCCTTGCCAAGTCTACAATGCCTGTCAAGCAACCAGACAGCAAACTGGATGTTGTGTGACATGATGTTGAAACACAGATGTGTTCCAGTAAAATAAATGTACAGTATGACATACCTAGGACATGTGAGAGGTAGACACACTTTGGCCAAAGGTGGCCACTTCTCTGCAGTAGGCCTCAGAGCCATGTCATGCAGATGTGCACCATGAAGCTGTTGAAGATCAAGCTGCATGAATTGTGGTGAAATTGTTACCTAACATGGACCACTGTGGTGCTTGTTTGAGCAACCTTGAACATCTATGTCACTGGACATTGAACATGATATTGTGATGCTGCAGTTGACCTCATAATCGCCATCTAGTCAGTACCCTAGTGAAACCCTAACAACCCCAGAACACAAGGCATAATGCATGCAAAAGTCAAATTAGTTCTCTGGTTGCTCATCAAAGCATCTGTAAAAGGGGCATCAAGCAAACAGAGCCTTGCATGACATGGGACAACTATGTGGATGAACAGACTAAGGCCTGCTTCTCATCTTGAGCTTGGTACTAACGTTTTGCTTCTTCTGAGAGAAACAGTATAGGAGCCTGGTATCCCAGGACAGAGTGGCTGTGGTCAGACCAGCATTAGTAGTAGCCAGGCACCAGCATGTCAGGGGACTCCCCTGTTTTCAACATACCTCACAAGTAATTGTGTCATTTCAGTACACACTGCATGAAGAGTACCCAGCTGCAGAATAAATGTGCAAAAACTCCCACCTTACCTTCACACGGTGTACATATTACTTTCCTCTCCATTGTTTGCTTATGCTCTGTACAGACTTAGACAACTTGCATGATTACTTTCTTGGAAAATATGATGGACTTAAACTGCAATATTTAGTTGCACAAAGGACAACTATCATGCAGTGACAAGCACTTTCCCAAATGTCTCAGTAGTCTGATATTTAAAGCCATGAAAAGACCTATCATGGAGATGATCTGTAACAATGTAGCACACCTACAGACATTGGACCAAACACATTTTTTTTGGTCAAGGGCAGACCATGCATAACCTAACCTGTGGACCTCACTGAATGTTAAACTATGCAATAGGTGAGGGGAACATGACTCACGCCACCTATCATGGCCTGACAAGGAATATGACAATATTAGGCCATCAGACATTGTTGAAAAACTCTAGAGGTTATTTACAAACTATTTTGTTAGCCAGTGGATAGCCAAGTTTCTGACAGTCATTATCCATGAAGATAGCATTGTGTAGTCTACTGCTACAATGAGGCCAGTCACCAGTGGACTTCGCTCACAAATCATTCATGGGACTACCCCTTCTAAGCATTTCCTGCTCTTCAGTCAGGGTCACTGTCAGTGGACTTTGACTACATTTGCAGATGATTGCTAATTAAGAGCTGTCACTGAATCCCACACAGAAATAACAGTTATCCAGGATGGGCTGACACACACACACACACACACACACACACACACACACACACACACACACACACACACACACACACACACACACACACACACACATTTTTCTTGTCAGAACCATTGACAAAGACTACATGCCAAGGAATGCACAATACCATCCTTTTGGAAGTCATCCACCCATGGATAATATTGTATTGCCCGCACACCTCCAACAGTCGACCCATTAGAGATCTAACGTTAGACCTTCACGGGTTAGTAAGATGTGGGGATTAATTTGATTTTGTACAACCTATAGAGAAAGGTATGGCATGTAAATCCCAGACTGTCATTGTCACACTGTATTTGGCACTCATCACACCTATCATTGAGTGCAATGGCAGGTTTGGTATGTAACTACACAGGCATATCCAACAACTGTAACAACCACAGAGGTTCCACAGTAAACCAATACATAGTGTGCATAACATGTCCTATGCAGACTGTGCCAAGGCCATAACTATGTATTCTATCTCCTACATGCTTTGGAGGGAAGATGTATGGCTGCCATATAGGGAGGTGTCAGATCTCACTGTGTACCCCCTGCATATCCATGAAAGGACTAGCATGAGAATTACCTGTTCCATACACCTACACCTTGACTGTGGTATAAATAGGACATGCTGGAGAGACAGGTATATAACCCAGAGACTACACCATATATGCAACAGGCTCCCCATTCATGTGAAGCACACTTCTGCTGTAATGCATACCATGTTCAAGTTACACAATGGGATGTCAAGCAAGAACATAATTACTGGTGTAGGACAAATGTCTGTAATGGACACAGGGAAATTGTAGATGGTTCATCTCCCTCACCACAGTTGTAAATATGTCAGTTCCTGGAACCCTGTTTACACTTCTCAAGGGTATCAGACCATTTCAAAGATTAGGGATGCATGACTAGGCTGAATAAAGCCATTGTCCTTGTTAGTCTGTTATACATGTATGAAGCTATGGAACCATGCACATATACTGATGTACCTTTCTGAACACATTTTTCTTCTGGGCTGACATTCCATACTGTGCTCTGAAGTTTATGGGTTTATTGTAGCTGTGTACCCATAAGTGTCTCCTACACAATTCTGAAACTGAAACATAAACAGGTCCATGAGCCACCTTTCACTGTGTAAGTATACAGCCATTACAATATCATCAACAAAATGTATACAAAATAATACGGATTACAAATGGCAGCATACAGTATCTGTCAGTGACCAGTACAAGTGGCATGTCAAAGGCAACAATTAATTAAACAAATACATAATAATTTATAGTCAACTTGTGCACCAGACACATAGATTCATTTTCCTGCATCGATGACAAGGATGACAGGGATGTGGCACAGACTCAAACTGCAGTTAAACTTCCCCCCCAAAAAATAAACACCTGACACCCACATAAAACTTTGCACACCATGACACACTGAATGCTAAAGTATTCGAGTGCTGATCCAACCAAGCATACCTGGTTGCTTCTCTTGCATGGAAACAGTGGTATCCACATCCAGGGCATACTGTGTGATGGATTCCTGAAAGCTATCCTGTGTTCCTAGGTTCACTAAGAATTCCTCAGTGGCTGACAGTGGTTGTTCTGCCACAGGCCCTCCACCAGTGACATCACAATTCCTGGCCACATCTGCTGTTCTTCTGCATGCTGCATTGATCGTATCAGTGGCACAATGTCATGCCTGCTCATTTGTCCTACTCTGGTGACCAATAGCATTCACATTGTGGACCAGGTCAGCCCACAATGCTGCCCACTCTTCCCTGTTTTGCCTCCCCCTGGACAGCTGGTGTTGATGGTGTTGACAGAAATCTTCCTGTTTTGATGGTGTTGACAGAAATCTTCCTGGATGATGTAATTTTCAGCGTCTGTAAAAGTGACCTTGCATCACAGATACATCTTTCCTGAAAGATAGCAAAATGGAAACACATTCCAGGATCACATAAATGGGAGTACAGTATGTAGAGATACAGCAATAATGGATGGCTAGCAGTATTCACTGCTTCATCACACATCTCATATTTCACAGTGTGCAAACATACTATGAGCGTGGATGCAACTAGGATAGTAGCAATATTCAGCTATTCTTGTTTTCATCATAACAGATACTGATGTATCATCACACACCCAAAACAGAAGTCCAGTGCAGTGTGCTCCCTAGGGGTGACCCCCTATTACAATTTATACAAACTACAGTGCCAAACAAATAGCAATGTTCTATTACAACCTCTATCAAGGGACATTCCCAGGAGACCAGTTTCCCAAATTAACAAAAAGCATTCTACCCTTAATGAAGTGTAGTTTCTCTGTAGGTGTAACAAATCTGAAGATCACTGACATGTCATCATTACAGTTCTAAGAAAGACTTAATGTCGTTATCCCCATTCCCTCTAGGAATATTCACACATATGCATCATGATGGAAACAAAATGGTTACATGCCTGATGAAGTACAATACTCCTCTGTTGATAGGTACCAATATAAAATGTTGTACCAATGAGTTCACCCTGGGAAGTAACTCTCATATACAATGGTTCTCCTAGCTAGCTGTTTGCCTATTTAACATGGTTCTGTATACCAAGTGATTGCCTTTTAACCAATATGTGTTTCTAAAATTCTAATTATGGCCAACCCAGCTGATGTGCAGTATAATCAGCCAATCCCAGGCAATCACTGTACAAGACATAAGGCTTCAGTGTAGATTACAGCCCCTTTCTCATAGGTTGTGGTGGAAATTACTGGGGCATCACTAGGAGTATGTCTGTAGCAGCTGCTTTTTACATACAGATGTGTGCTTCAGGCTGAAGCTGAAGTTGATGCTTTGGGCAATAGGCATAGGCAGAGAGGGTGAACACTCTGGAGGAAAACAAGCTTTAAGAGTAAGTGTGGGACCTGTGGAAACCTTGTTGTAGACTCAGAGCCAGATTGACAGCACATATCCCACTGGAAATTAAGGCATGCATTTAAGGTAAGTATGTTAGCCAACAGTGTCCTAGAGAAAGGTAAGGGGGTACAATAACCATCATGTCATGCAGTTGGAAACTGCCAAGTCATATGTTATGTCCTAGTAGTCCCCTCCTAAGTGTGTGCTGGCAACCCTTGCATCTAGCATAACCTTCATATATTTATGTTACTTGTGCAGCTGTGGTCGTCTGTGATATCACAAGCAAATCATTGTGGGCTGCAGTCTGATATTACTTAGCCACAATTTCAGTACACACTTCAAACTCCTCTGGGAATTCAGGCTAATGCATGACCTGACATTCTCTGCACTTTCTAGTGTTGTACTAGGACTACTTCAGAGTGGCGCTATCTGTAGGCCTTTGACTTCTATTACTTAGATGCAAACATTCCACCTGCACCAATTTGGGTGGATAAATAGGTGATGAGACAGACAGATATATTGTGAGTTATACTGATATATAATTTATAATGCTGATGTCCACATGCATGTATTTTCAATGCTAGATGCAGCTGTAGTTGGACCCAGGACCATGTGTACCAAAAAGTATTGTTCTCAATGCATTTGACAGCATGAGCTACAGAGTCACTGATATAGCAGGTATATTTTCACGTGTTCTGGATATCACTCCACAGTCATCTGCTGTTACATACTGCACTTACATGTGTTATTATGTGTATGACTTTAGAGTGCTGTATTTCTCTACCACAGTCCCAGTTAAAATCTTATTTTACATTCATGTTTTAGCAAGTGTATTTGTACATGTTGTACATATAATTGCAGGGTTACCCGCTATTAGATACCTCACTTACATTCATTCTTATGTGTATGACTTTATAGTGATGTATTTCTCTACTAGAGTACCAATTACAATAGAATGTTTCTGTTTTTCTTTTGTGCAGTGTGGCGTGATGTGCAGCATCACTTAAACACACTTAATGATTGGAACTTGAGCATTACCATATTTTGCTTAAAACAGCTGTGTTAATTAGCTGCTGTGTGGCTTGGTGGGTTGAGCCATTCCTCTGCAGGTGCAATGGTCCTGAGTTTGAAATGGCACAGGTGTACGTTTTCAACATGATTAATGTTTTTGCAAAAGCAAATCTCAATGTAGCACTATTTAACAAAAGAAAAATGGCAAGATAGGACAGTGTGACATGGGGTGCAAGCAGGGGGGAACATAGTGAAAGGCAGGTAGGTATGTATAGGATGGGTGAAGGAAAGAACCACAACTGTCCATTTCTTAAACAGCAAAAACTGTGTACTTTCACAGATATGTTTGCTGAATTTGGACTGTCACCCTCCAGAGAGGGGTGGTGTTTTCAAGCCAATTGGACCAAATTACATGTGTCCAGTGGATACATGTGAAATGGAGAGCTATGTATGGGACAATATTTTTTTGTGGGACAGGTGTCTTTTTTGTTTTTAAGGTGAGAGTGAAATGTTGGGGAAGAGACATAGGTGTGTATGGGGGAGGTAAGTTGGGATGATGAGGAAGGTTTTGCAGACAGACAAGACAGCAGACAAGGTTGGTGTGTGACACAAGAGGGGGTGAACACCTTGGATGGGGAGGGTGTTGTGGAATCATAGTCCCATGAACATCAGACATGGTAGCAGTGTGACACAAGTCCTCACCCATGGGACTGTCAGCATTGCCCCTTCACTGCTCTGGAGGAAGCTGTGGTTGACACTGGCAGTTGGGGGAGGCTGTCCCACCGGGATGGACAGCATGCTATCCATCCAATGTAGGCATGCTCCTACAGTGTGGTGCAGCAACTTACACACCATACCTAGCAGTTCCTGATAGGTGACATAATCACCCTTCCACTTCCATTTCCAGGGGGGCCACTCCCAGCCTGTGGAGCAGAACTACCCGATGGTGCAAGTAGTGCAGGGGAAGCAAAGAGGCACCACCAGGCTGCGGCCCAGACATGCTGGGCCCCAATGCCATGGCCTGGGGAGGCAAGGTAGGTGAATCACCAGGAACTGACCTACCTTGTCACTCTGTAGAAAAGAAATATAAACATAAGGTGAAAATAAACATAATCAAACAAATGTTAGTAATAACATAATAGAAGATGATTATTCAAAAGAAATAGAAAGCAATATAATGATGAACACAACAACAAATAACATTAAATAAAAGTATTTTAACAATGAAGCAATATGAAATTATACATAAGGTCAACATTAGAGGTAGATACAAAAATATGTATTAGTATGAAATCATAATAATAAATGACATTAATAAATGAAAGAAGAGAAGGGGTGGGGAAAGAGAGAGAAAATACAATTAGTAACTTCGCAGGTAATACTACACAGACTATTACTACATACTTCTACATATGTACAAATTAAGTTGTGAGTACAGTGAGTGCAACTATTGAATAGATGTTGCACATACATAGCTCTCAACCTGTTAGCATGGGACAGCATGGGTCAAGATGTAACACATGGTGGTATAGATGCACAACTACAGGGAACATTTGTACATAGTGTGCACATACATTACGTAGCAAGGTGTTCTGATAATGGATTTGGCAGTAAATTGCATGCCAAGCAATGTCATGCATGTGCTAATCAAGGACCAGACATTGTCATTGTCAAGGACCAAACCTAGTCATTATTTTCTGAAAAATCATGACAGTTGAGAGGCATGTTGATGAGAGGTATGTTCACATACACTAAGTTGACTACAGAGCTGCTCCTTCTCATTTATTAGTTGGCTGCCATGGTATTAGAACCCACAAGCTGAGACTACAGGAAAAAATGCGCACTTCATTTAACAGTTGATCGGTGTCAGATTAGAACACACAGTAAGTGAATACAGGAATAATACACACTTATTTGAAAAGAGTACTTATTAAAGCACAGTCCTGTTTTAAACTTTACTGATAATGTACCTTAACATCTGTCATTTAGACACATGGTTAGCTGCCTTGGACATTAGGTACCTTATGCATATACCTTGTTCCTTGACTGGGTGGAATATACAGTTTTATATCAGACAAAATGGGGAGAACACAGGCTTGAACTGTACTCTGGCTATTGCACTACAGTTATTTTATAGATTTTTCTGCAGTATTTATTCATTTATATTTAACACCTGACTGGTATCAGATTAGAAGACACATACGGTGACTACAGCAATAATGAACCATTTCTATTTGAAAACAGTACATGCCATAGCATAACCTTGTTTTAATCTTTGTTAATAATATACCTTAAAATCTGTCATTAAGCCACATGGATAGCTACCCGGGACTTTAGGTACCTTACCCATATACCTTGTTCTTTGACTGTATGGAATATACAGCATTAAGTCAGACAAAATGGACAAAACACAGGCTTGAACTGTACCCTGGCTATTACACTACAGTTATTTTATTAAATTTTTCTGCAGTCTTTATTCATTTACATTTAACAGTTGACTGGTGTCCAATTAGAATACACAAGTGGTGATTCCAGGAATGCCGAACACTTTTAATTTGAAAGCAGTACATATCAAAGTACCATCACTCATTAAAATGTATTGATTAATGTTTTCCTTCAAGTCTGGCAGGAATACCATGGATAACTGTGTAACACTTCTAATAAATAAACCATATACCCTGTCAAATAATTAAGTGCAATCTACAGCATATTTCACTCAATAAGGAGACCAGAACAGTGACTCTTAATCTGGGTAAACACCAACATTAACTGATATTTGGAAGCTATACTACACAGTACTGCATGTTTACTTGATTTAACTTGCTTTACCAAGTCAGGTAGGCAGTGACATATTACTAAAGATGTTAGATATCCCAGGCATGTCATACCTGAATGCTAAGACTCAAACTCTGTAAATAAGTTATTGTAAAATTACATTATGAATTAAGTTATTACTTTGATGTTTCCCTTGTTACCACAATCTCGCCTCATCCTGGCCAGGTACCCTGCATGGGACTGGACATTGAGTGCTCTCTAGTCTGCAGCTGTTGAAAGAGACGCACACCATTATGTATATCAGTTTTGTACATATTCAGCTTGTATATTTTCTAAAGTAGTACCAAAGATACTTACATATCTGTGGGGTCTGCCCAGCCATAGCTTCTTGGACCCAGGTGTCCAAGGTTCCCTCTTCCTATGCTTCAGGTCATCATAGTGGTGATGACACTGCTCACCAGTGTGGGGATACCAGTAGCACTGGTAAGTTCCATAGCCAACTGATCCCAGGCCTCAGACTTACATTCTAAACCCTGGTAATTACCCTGCAGCAGCCGGGATTCATAATTCTTTACCAGGTGTCCAACAAAAACTTTGGACTCCTGCATGAACCACCTCTGCACCTGAAAGCATGCTCCCTCTCCAACATCACCAGGCATATCAACAGCCAAGTGATGACTCCAGTGAATGCTGCCTATTGACCCTTATATAGGCTTTGTTCCCCCCATTACACATCATACTGTAACTTTCAAAAATGCGCCATAGGGTTTAGCACTGTGCAAATGTGCACAAACCATTTAAGTGGAGCTTAGCATTGTGGAAACTTGCACAAAGCATGTTTAAGAGAAGCTTAGCAATGTGTAAACCAGGTAGACTGTTGACTATGTTTAGGTGCTGCTTAGCATTGCGCAGCTATTCTAAATGTTACAATATTTTAATTTTAAATTAAACTGATGTTTCAGTCACCCGACACATTTTAACAGCAATAAATATAAAAGGTATGACTGTTCAGAACTCAAACTCTGGACCTACTATACTATAGGTTATGACTCAACCTACCTAGCCACTTGGATAGTAAAGTGAATTAGTATTTCTCCACATATGCTACTAAGATGACTGTTAGCATTGTGCAGCTTTGCTGCGTGGGTTTAAGCATAGCTAAGCACAACAGAACTATAGCAACTGAATACATCCAGTTTCTATTTTTGGATGTCTAATGGCGTTGCTAAGTAGTGAGCCATAATGAACAAACAAGACATGCAAAAAAAAATTACAATTAATTACATCTGGTTTCTAATTTTAGATATATATCAGATGTCTGCACTGCATGTAAAAGCGCAGCTCAGCATTACTAAGCACCACACCGGAACATGCAAGCAAGACACACACAAAAAAATTACAATTGATTACATTCAGTTTCTCTTTCTAGATATATGCCAGATGTCTGCAGTGTATGTATAAGTGCAGCTACGACATTGATAAGCACGTTTCAGTGCTGCACAAACAAGACTCAAAAATAAACAAGTGAATAAATAAAATTACAAACATCGCATAAAGATAAAATAAAAAAATATTGTCCTGAGCTTACCACCTGTCCAAAATTATTTTGGACAGTCCACAAGTATGGGACAGCCTCTACACTGTTGCTTGCATGGATTAAATATCCATGTTGCTGTGGTCTCCCTCAGAAACACACCGTGATTAATATACATGATGAGCTGCCAATGGGAAAAAGTAGCCATGTACATGGATACATTCCATGTAGGCTCTACACGGAGCCTACACAGATTTTATTGAAACCCGGGGAAGGCATTCCTCTTTCTGTTTGTACATGTGCATCAGACCCATATTTAGATCTTCTAGCACTGTGGGCAATTACCCAGACCAGCAACCATCTCTACCCAAAGTTTAGGACTAAACAAAAAAAGTCACTTTCCAAAGTCCTTTTACACAGAAATATAACTCGAAAAAGCTGCTTACTACAGTTACTATCACTCTAAGCTTGTGAACACAGTAATAGAATTCATTAAAGAAACCATGATATCACTTACAGCTTCTTACATGAATGTTGATATTGCATTTGCCCTTTATCAGTAGCTGTCGATCATATCCCCTAATAGCTTGCGCTTAGAGCAGCTGCTCCCTTCACCATGGCCATGTTATGAATCTTGTGTGCATAATAGATGTGGAATTTATGAGGTGGAGAAGGTATCACACACACACACACACACACACACACACACACACACACACACACACACACACACACACACACACACACACACACACTCTCTCTCTCTCTCTCTCTCTCTCTCTCTCTAACTCACATATAGATAGACTGATTGATAGATAGATAGATAGATAGATAGATAGATAGATAGATAGATAGACAGATAGATAGATAGATAGATATTCATTCTAAATCTAAACTTGTACAACCTTATTCTGTCAGACAGAAATACTTTCATAGAGACATCACAGATGACTCCTTAACCCATGGGATTTTGTAGCCTTTCAGTTAGAATATATATTTTGGTGTTGTGGTGGCACAAGTCCCATGTGAGTGTTGATGGGGATATTCTTCTTGCAAAACTTTATATTTACTTTCATGTACACATTTGGCATTATTTCAGGAGTTTGAAAATTAGTCTTTTGACTTTCAGTCTATTGCAGCTTTCAGGAGCCTGGTTTCTAAGCAATGCTCATCTTTTTCTGAGCCCAAAGATTTTGAAATATTTTTTTTTTTTTACTATTATCCCCAAGTAATAAAATCATGTATTTTTTTACATGGCAGTAAACTAAAATGGTAAAATATGTGTTTTTATAAACAAGCAAAAGCATTTAAATTATTCTTTTCCGGTTAGGGGTCGCCACAGCAGATCACCTGTCTGCTCATGATTGGCAGTGGAGTTTTAAAGTGTCGAGTTGCTAGCCTGGCACCCAACCTTCCACAGAGAGTACACACATGCATGCAGTCACACCGAGGGCCAATTTAGAGTGTCCAGTCCACCTACAGCATGTCTTTGGGATGAAACCGGAGCACATGGAGGAAACCCACATGACCGTAGTGAGGACATGCAGACTACTCACAGAAGACACACCAGCCAAGGATCAAACCAGAGAACCTCTTGCTGTAAGTCAGCAATGCTAACTGTTGCACCACCGTGGCTGCCATAAGCAAAAGCATTTCAATACTTCATTTTAATTTGTTGGCCTGTGAGAAAGATTCTCCTACAGGTGCTGAAGTTCTGCTCAGTGACTATTGTTTGCAATATGCAGCATTTTTCCATAAGTAAATAAACTGTGATGGGTGCAGTATGAAACACAATAATTTATGGTTTGGAAACTTTAGCTAAACTGGTTGCAGAATATTTGTACAATTATGGAATGGGATTTTAGGCTTGTAGACCTTAAAGCCACTTTAATTTATAGACTGGAAATCTTAGGTAAAATGGTTACAGAATATTTGTAGAAGTTTGGAATGGGGTTTTAGGCTCTTAGTCTTAGTTTATCAGGTATGTTATCTAAGGAGATGATCCTGTTTTTTTTTTTTTTTTGTAGGTGCACACATATACAGTAGCATCTGGCAATACTTGCATTAATATTAAAGGTCTTCAGAGCAATTTTGTTATTTTGTTCTCTTTAAAAAAGGAGGTTTTACATCAAGGACAACACAAAATTGGAAATAATAAAAAAAGGAGCACAGTTATTTATGTACTGCTGAGATCTTTCCAAATTCAGTTCAATGATCTTGGTTTTCCAAAATTGCTTTCCTCAAAACTGGCCAATAAACAAAACAGTGCTTATAATATTTCAGTCTTTGCCTTCAAGTCTTCATTTACTCTACCGACAAGGGTAATTCCTCCAATTACTTTAAACAACTGTTCTTATTCATTTTATCCAGTATTGAGAGGCACCATTCATACTGCTTTCTTCTGTCACTTGTATCTTCTGGAAAACTCCTATTCAATATTGTCTTTTGATTCAGAAGTCAGAAATGTGATTTTCTCCATATTTAGGAAACTTCTGTTCATCATCTGCTTCCTATATTTCCAGGTAGTGCCTATTATATTCTCCAAAAATTCACTGTTTCCTCATTGGTTGATGTAGAGTTCACGTATTTGATTGTCTGTCTGCTCCATATTTCTCCTAAACTCTGCAGTTTCCTTTTATGACTGTACCTTTAGAAATGCATCACAAACAATTGATACAGTACCATCTCAAGTATTGTTTTTAACTAGACTAAGCAGTGACTATACCACAATGACCCCCACATCCCTGTAGACCCACTGTTTCTTGGCCTGTTGGATGGGTTGTTTGGGCAAGATACACCATCTGGTTTAAATTGACTTTGGCAAGGATGAAAGTGGATTTTAAAATTAAAGGGATGGAGGGTCAAAGAGACCATTAACAGAATTTTGGGTTGCTGTCTTTCTAATTGTAGTGGTGGCAGAGACATTTTGAGGGGCATGGTCCTTTAATTTCGCCAGCAAATTGTATTTTATAGTGCTAAGGGCCCATTTTATAGTGATGAATTCTCTGTCATTTAATATATATATAATGTACAAGTGAGTCATACAGTTTAGCTATTTCTTTAGCAGCATAGTATCAGCTGCAAAGCAAGAAAATGTATATATCTACAGTATGCATATATTTATTTATTTGTATTTGTTTACCGGGATGGTCCAGCTGGGCCAGAAGTGCCCATTTCAGTGAAGTCCCAGGGAGAAAAGCTCCACATACAAGGCATTTCACATAAAATACAGAATTTACATTAATAAAGACGTTTAGTACATATTATTTTCAGCTTATACAACTGGTGAAAAAATAGTACATAAGTAATCATTCTCAAATCAAAGATATTATACAAGCAATACAGAGTATATACATGAGAACATTCCATATGAGTAGTTTTCAGCTATCAAAATGTATATACGACACTTCATGCAGTGGATGCAAGACAGATATAGGAATTAATTAGAGACTAGGTACTTGAACTTTTCACACGTATAGGAGGTGTAATAGCTGAGCAATAGGCTATATGATTCCTGTTGCAGGAATCAGCAAAGTTGGACAATATTGTTGCAGATGTAAGTGGTGGTATGATATTATTGTATTGTTATATATAATATATATATATATATATATATATATATATATATATATATATATGTGTGTGTGTGTGTGTGTGTGTGTGTGTGTGTGTGTGTGTGTGTGTGTGTCTCTTGAGATTTGGAAATATAACATGCAAATGATAAATAGAAGTTTCCTAAATAAATTTCTGCATCAACTATCCCTTACCCTTAAAGGGAGCATTGATATTAGTCATGGCAGCAGGGGGCAAGCAATGGAAGCAAAATTAAAAATAAATTTATTGTATTAGCTGGCCAGACTTTAAAAAAGTCATTAACCTGTTTTTAGTTGCTAGCAATGACAAGTTTTATGTTGCTGAAATTTTTCAGACTAAGAAATCAGAATCTCTCAGCCTTTGGCATAGACTTAGTAGAATGATTCTGCCTGGCCTAAGTGGCACTTAGCTGGGTTAACTGTCAATCCAGCACTATTCATAGAATCTAAAACAGATTGGCCTTTAGTGAGATTGCTTTCTCAGTCATCAGAAAATATTATTACATTGTCCAGGTAAGCTTCTTCATATAAGACATATTATCTAAGAATTTTGTCTATCAGCCTCTGGAATGTTGCAGGTGCTCTGTAAATATCAAAAGCTTGGAGTCTGTAATGGAAGACTCCTCAATGTTGTTTTTTCTTTAGTTTCTGGGATTAGTGGAATTTGCCAATAGCTTTCAATTATGTTGAAAATAAATAAAAACAAAATCTTGTCAAACTTCGCAACCCCTTAGGCACAGGATATGAATCAAATTTAGATATGTTAGCCTGGCTCCATGGTACAGAGAGATGACGTCCTTACTACAACCCAGGCAGCCAGCATCTAATTGGTTGCCCCAGGATGGGAAGAACCAGGTAGGGAGGGAGAAAAGTGAAAGGCCTGACTGTCTCTCCCAAGGGAGAGAAGGTAGAGGGTGTATGGGGAGTACATAGAGAAGTGCAATTTCTTCAGTAGTGGCTGTAGAAGTCACTTTCCATTCTTTAGGTCAGGTCTGCTTGCTGACAGGATAGTCCATTGAACATACTCCCCAGCTGTACTAGTCGAGCATTTATAACAAATGCAGAAAAAGATGAAAAACCTTCAAACCATGGTTGTCTAAAATGATAGTTCCACCTTTTAACACTGACCCTGTTGATGAGAAGTGAATGGTCCAGTCAGTGGGGAGGGGTCTGATTGTCAACAGCAGTAGGAGCAAAGACTGACAAAGAAATAAAACATGAAAAACGTATATATTGGGTCTATGGTTATTCGTCAAACATCACCACATTCATTGAATGACTGTTCATCAAATACTAATTGTCAAAACTTTTAATCAAATGGCCATATCATTGTAATGATTTTAATTGAATGATAATAGTTGGCCAACATAAAGCAACTGTTACCAAATACTTACTTACCAGCAATGCGGCTATAAGTTAATCTGCTCTTTCCCACTGTAGTCTGACCTCGGAGTTGGTATATATAATTAGCAGGGGAGGAGCATTAGTACAACACCAGACACTCATTATGTGGGGCTCCACCCCCACAACACCCCCCACTAATTATATATGCCAATTCCCAGGTCACACTACATTGTGACACATGACATCTGTGACCCATGACATTATTTCTTGCACATAATACTTAACACCTTGGTGTTGAGATTCTGGTATTTGGCAGGTTTCATGTTTCGTACTCCCAGGTGTAGTTTCTGTGTTGTGCTGGATTAAAGTGGTTCTACCAAACAAATCTAAAAATATGTTTAAATATGTAAAAACTAAATTTTTATTCTTAAAAAAATACTTTATTTCATTTTTCTTCTGTAGCAGTGATAATATATCATCTATTTTTATTTGTGGACCTGCTCTGTGGTCTTAACATCTAAACAACTTGCTAAATAAACTTCAGTTCCTCTTGATGATCTTCAGAACATATACACAATATAAATTTTCGTGCTTAATTTTCCATGTTGTCTCACACTATAATTTATTTCAGTTATTTGTTTCAAAACCTTAAAAAGTTTTTCTTACTTTTCAGAGAACTTGTTTTCTGCAATATATACTAATGCAAATATTTTTTCACCTGGTTTAGATTCTCGAAGACAAACTTTATATATGTTCCTTTGTAACACCTGTGCTGTCTCTCTGTATATTCTTAACCTGTCTTGCTGGCCTGTAAAATGATCTATCACACATTTAAAGGAGATGTTTCCTCTTCCTGTATTTTTTGCTATATCTAGCAAGCATTGTGGATATCTTCAGTACAGATTTTTGTGTGTATCAATCCGGTTGGAGTTTGGGGTACTTGCTTACAGTAAAGACATGCAAATGGTTGGTCCTATTTAAACCAATCCTACAGCCTTTCATAAGAAAATTAAAAGTATAATTAAAAACCCAGCTAGCCTATTTCATTGAGGGTGATATACAATGATACTTAGCTGTTTCACATTAAAAAAAGAAAAATGAACCAAGATCATGCATTGCCATGTGTATGAGTGGGTGCCTTTGTCAGTTAGGATTTCTCAGAGAATTCCTTTTTTTACAGTAAGGCAGTAAGAACCCTTTTCCTGTGAAACATATATCCACTCTTCATAAGACTATCACCTCGGGAAATGTTGCATAATCTATGATTACCATGATATAGTGATGTAATTAATTGCTTTTTCAACTGGATCTAAAATGTCAGTTACTTTTCTCTCAAATGGGATTTCCACAATAAGTAGGATATCAAAGAGATTTTAAACCCTGTGTTGGGTACTGTCTTTTAATATTCTGGAAAGACTGAACAGAAGCTATGTCCTTCATAACACTGAGCCAGTAAAATCTAGTTAAAAATGTTAGTTTTTGTTTAATCCACTCAAAAAGGACCATATAGAAAATGACTAAGCAAATTTCATCAAAATGCTTTTGAAATAGCTGACTCGGCACCTATTGTTTTTTTTTCTTTGGGTACTTGGTACAGTATCTTTCTTATTTCAAAGTATGAGTAGGAACTGGACTGTTCTGCTCATGTGGTTCCACGTTCACTCTTACTGTATTTACTCTAGCTATACTCAGTGTATGTCCTTCCCACTTAGCTTTCTTGAAACTGATATAGCTTATATGGAGGCTAAACAAGTCAGAGTTATATCATCAGTATTCTGACATGAAGTGGAGACTGTGGCAGAAACACACTTCTTCATTTCATGCAATTCGTGCTCCATAAAAGGTAACTCATCAAAATAATGTTCTTCCATCAAGGGTACTTTAAGGTTCATAATCTCTTCTGCAGTAATCATCTTACTTTATTTACCCTTAGAGTCCTGTTTCTGTATGATTTGCTCTTTTCTTTGGTATACAAGTGGTGTCAAAGGGAGAAGCCTAAGAATTTGTTCAAATTTTCCTTCCCCTATTCCTTGGATATCAACTTGGGATTTGTAATTTCAATTAACTATGACGTTTTTCAATTTCTAACCTATTTCCCCTTAGTGAAGTCTTAACTATGAGCCATTCCCTATCATTCCCTGTCATTCTACACAAGGACTTGTTTTATTTCTTTAAAAATTGTTGATATCTGGCAAGACTCTGTATCAGATGTGTCTAACACATATTCCCAAAGCCAAATCTTATCTCCTTATGGGTTTTCTAGCCCTGAATTCTTTTCTTTTACTTGGGTTTTATATTTTTTAATATAGATGATTGAAACTTCACACACACACACATGCACACACACACACACACACACACACACACACACACACACACACACACACGCACACTTTCACTTCTCTTTGAATTAGGCTAAAGTCTTAGACAGTTATCACACCTTATTTAAGCTAGGGACAACATCTACTGTCTGTAATATTTTCCATAGAATTGTTTTTATTTCTGCCCACATTATAGCTTACCTCATCTTGTCAACTTTCTGCTTATAACTTGGTTTGTGTTTGCAAACATTTTGTTCTCTAACTAATGTATCATTTTCCCTGAGTCTGACAAACCTCATTACTTATTTCTATTCTGCCACAGTAGTGTATTTAATGAATTTAGTTGAAAACAGCAAAATCTACACTTTAAGTAGTTAAAAATTCAGCATTGTCACATTCCATGAATATGCTTTCAGATATGTATGACTGGTTATGATAGGTTTTTACAGGTATAGGAGTTATGTTGTCTACTGTGAACTATTTTGTCGCATATTGTTTTCTAAAACATTTAAAACAAGCTCAGATGGTAACATTTTCTTCTTGGCTGCAGGCAAAGATATATACCAATGTATAAGCTTATTATTACCAATTGCTGTATGCAACTCTAACCTGGGATTTGTAATTTTAGTTAACTGATGATCCAATATAACAACTACTGTAGCTGTTCAGAAGACAAGGTCACTCGATAATACCCTTTTTAAAAACATTAAGGCATGCCCTTTTACACTTATCTATTGGCAACATTTTTAAAATATTGCTTGTTATTTATATAAGGTTCTAGCTAGAGCTTTTAAATATGCATAAAATCAGCCATAGCTGATCTTATTAGTCAGTCTTTATTTCCATACTGAAAGTCCAGCTGTGGCGCATAAGTGATTGTGCTTCAGGTTAATTCCCAAACCTAACTAGCCTTTCTAGCAACTTCAGGGGGTCTTTGTGATTGACTATTTTTCTGGAAAGTGGCCAGATACTTAAGAGGTGAAAGCAAGCCAGGTTTGTAATACATAAATCACATTGCTGGGAATACTGCCCTTCTCTGCATCACCTCCTTGGAGAAATCTCTAAACAGCCTTACCTTCTGGCCCTCCAGTACAAAACTCTTTACCAATTGCCCCCACCTCCTCCATGTCTATATAGTTCATTAGATGCATTCTGACTGGCCCTCCAGTACAAACACTCTATCCTCTTTACCAATTGCCCCCACCTCCTCCATGTCTACAAAGTTCATTAGATGCATTCTGACTGGCCCTCCAGTACAAACACTCTATCCTCTTTACCAATTGCCCCCACCTCCTCCATATCTACAAAGTTCATTAGATGCATTCTGACTGGCCATCCAGTACAAACACTCTATCCTCTTTACCAATTGCCCCCACCTCCTCCATGTCTCCAAAGTTCATTAGATACATTCGGACTGGCCTTCTAGTACTAACACTCTATCCTCTTTACCAATTGCCCCCACCTCCTCCTTGTCTACAAAGTTTGATACATTCTGATTGGCCTTCCATTACAAACACTCTATCCTCTTTACCAATTGCCCCCATTTCCTCCATGTCTACAAAGTTCATTAGATGCATTCTGACTGGCCCTCCATTACAAACACTCTATCCTCCTTACCAATTGTTCCCACATCTTCCATGTCTACAAAGTTCATTAGATGCATTCTAACAGGCCCTCCAGTACAAACACTCTATCCTTTTTACCAATTGCCTCCACCTCCTCCTTGTCTACAAAGTTCATTAGATGCATTCTGACTGGCCCTCCAGTGCAAACACTCTATCCTCTTTACCAATTGTCCCCACCTCCTCCTTGTTTACAAAGTTCATTAGATGCATTCTGACTGGCCCTCCAGTACAAACACTCTATCCTCTTTACCAATTGCCCCCACCCCGTCCTTGTCTACAAAGTTCATTAGATGCATTCTGACTTTTCAAGGTGATGGAGCAGGACTGGGTCATCATCGCTCTGTATCCATGCTTAGTAATTAATGATCAGGTATGGAATACCAAAGGCAGTATTAAGTGCATGTTGCAGCAGTTTTCCACATTTTCTTTACTGAGAGACTCTTTAAGAATTTAGTAGGTGCATAGTAACTTCTGTCATTCTATAGTTATCCATTTATTTATTTTAACATTGTTGACTCGGTTAGTCCCAATTAACTCTTTTCAGGGTGACCAGATGTAGTATTCATACAGACTGGATGAAATTTGATCAGGGCACAATGGAACTTTCCCTATTGTTTGGAGGTGAGGAAAGGAAGCACTTTGTAGAACTGCTAAGTTGCACCACAGGGCTGCTATTGCAATTCTGGGAATTCCAAGATGGAGGAGATTGCAGTAGACATGGAGAAAGGAGCAGGAGTAAACTTACTAAAGAAAGCAAAGAAGATGAAATAGCTGTTACAGAGTTGGAGATTAGAGGACTGGAAGAATTGATGAACCATGTAGAGCCAAAGGAAAGGGAGAAAGAGAGATGGAGTGATATACTGACATGATGGAGAGACTATTACAGGAGGAATAAACTGAAAGTTTGAAAGAGATGCAAAAGCTACCAAAGAGAAAACACTGAAGGTATAATGGGCTGGTGGAGTAACCAGTTTTAAGGGTTTACCTCTGCAACAAGGACTTTTATTACAAGAAAGAAGTTGTTATGCAAATGCATCAAAACAAGGAAGAATAGAAGAAAGAACTAAGAGGGGAAAACTTTTGCAGTTTCTCAAAAGCCAGAGAGGAGACAATCAGTGGTAAGAATAACAAGTAAAAGTGATGCGAGTGTGGAGAAGTATGACATTATGGATGTTATTATTTTGTCACTATGGTTTAACATTGAAGACATACGAGCATTAATTCATTTGATAGCTGAAAAGCTTTATGAAGTGATATTTTAAAGCTTTAACTTTCTGGAAAAATGTATGACTTACACTGAAAAAAGAAATACAGTGGCACCATAGAAAGACTATTTCAGAGCTTGAGACTACAACTAAAAGAGAAAATAAAATTGCAGGATAGAGTAGATATGGCTGACCATGAAATAAAACTTTTTTCTCCATTTACTATGTAGTAACCTACATAAAGTTAAAAAAAAAGTGCATGAAATAGGGGTTGGGAAATGTGGATAACAATGGGTAAGGGTAGGAAAATTGAACATATTTCTAATATAATAATTATAAACAGTAAGAGAGTATCTGTTAAGTATTGGGACCAACTCAAGCCATGTTATTTCTGTTCAAGTTAAATTTATTTAGTTGAAGTCTGCAGCAAACAAAGGTGTGGCCACTGTGTGAACAGTTGACATACAGCAAAAAGGTAAGCCTTTATGTAGAAAATGCAATGAAATTGGAAATTTCTGGTTTGTCTGTTCCATATTAGAAAAGGAAAAAAAGCAGATGAAGAGGTAAGCTCAGCAGAAAGGCAAACAGCTGAAAATATTACTGCAGAAAGTATTGGATGACAATGCGGTATGGATGAAGGCAGTACTGAAGAATGGTTAAACAGAGGAGGGGGTGTGGCCAAGATGGCGAACAGCTAGCAGCATAAAATGTTCTGCTTCTCTGCAGTTATCCTGACAGGAATATATATACTATGGTTTGGAGAAATAATTTATATTATTAATTTTGTGTATCTAAACTAATTCTGTAATAATATCTGGAAGAAAAACCATGTTTTTGTGATTTTTCTAATTCATTATCCTGTGAGGCATTTTTTAAACAGCTCTAGAAATGAGTCACTCTAAAGTTTCTTCTCAGGAGAGTTTGATGAAGAAGGAATTGCAATCTACTCTTACAACTATCCAGGATCATTTAGTTAAAATGTATAAGCTAGAGAGCAAAATGGATAATATAAATGAAGAGTGCAAGAAACAAATAGATTTATTAAATGAAGAGTGCAAGAAACAAATGGATAATATAAATGAAGAGTGCAAGAAACAAATGGATTTATTAAATGAAAAGTGCAAGAAACAAATGGATTTATTAAATGAAGAGTGCAAGAAACAAATGGATTTATTAAATGAAGAGTGCAAGAAACAAATGGATTTATTAAATGAAGAGTGCAAGAAACAAATGGATTTATTAAATGAAGAGTGCAAGAAACAAATGGATTTATTAAATGAAGAGTGCAAGAAACAAATGGATAATATAAATGAAGCGTGCAAGAAACAAATGGATTTATTAAATGAAGAGTGCAAGAAACAAATGGATTTATTAAATGAAGTTATTAAGAAACAATCAGTTCAGATTTCAACTATAGAAGAAGTAGTCAATGACTAGGATGGAAGGCTAACTGAACATAAAAATCATGTTGAATTTATCAAAAAACAGAATACTTTGCTTTTGGAAAAGGTTGACAATCTGGAAAGTAGATCTAGAAGGAATAATATCAGAATTTGTGGAATACCAGAGAAAAAAGGAGACAACGTGATGCAGTTTTTAAACAACTGGCTACCAAACATTTTAAATCTACCAGAATCATTTTCTTTTGGCATGGAGAGAGCCCATAGGTCTCTTTCAAATTACTTTCTAAAAAATAATCCACCCACTCCTTGAGCTATAATTGCTTAATTCCTTTCAAGTTAGGGCAAATATCTGGTATTAAAGACAGCCTGGTCAAATTCTCCACTGAAAATGAAAGAAAACAACATCAGATTTGATTATGACTATTCGTCCTCAGTGACTTCCAAAAGAAAAGCATGTATTCCTTTAATTAAGAGCCTAAAGAAGCTGAACATCAAATCTCAACTTATTTTCCCAGCAAGAATTAAGATTTTTCTTCCTAAAAGACAAAAACTTTAAAAACATTTGAAGAAGCTTTGAATTTACACAGAAGAATAAACATTTGGACAAATCTGAAGAAATGGACGGGTCTTTAATTAGTTTAAAGAGAAAAGCAACTACGAATTGATGGACAACTAAGGAAGAAAGGAAGAAAAACAGGAAAAAACTTAAAGAAAAGTGATGACTCAGTTTATTTTCTGTCTGTATTGTTGTTTTGTTGTTCTGAAATACTGCTTTAATCTTCTTGGGACTAAAACAAATCACAAGGTAAAACCTTTTATTTTATTTGAATGTGATATTTAATAATAATAATAATAATAATAATAATGCTGTTGTTGTCTTTCGGCTTTTCCCAGTTAGGGGTCGCCACAGCGGAACTCCGGTCCACTAATGATTGGCAGTAGATTTTCACGAATGCCGAGGTGCCAGCTTGACATTCAAACTTCAACGAAGGCATGCCCATTTACGCATGTCTTTTGAATGCCCACCAACCGCGGGGAGGACATGCAGACTCCACACAGAAGGCACTCTTTGCACTCTAGCCGAGAATCGAACGGGAGAACCTCTTGCTGTGAGGCAACAATGCTACCTCTGCACCACTGCAGAAGTATAATATAATAACAATAATAATAACTCCCCAGGACTCAATAAAATCTGTGTAAGCTCCATGTAGAGCCTACATGGAATGTATCCATGTACATGGCCACAGTTCCTCCTTGGCAGCATGTCATACATATTAATTATGGCGAGCTGCTGAGGGAGATTACAGTAACTTGGATATTGAATCCATGGAAGACAAATTTTACAGGCTGTCCCTGAATTGTAGACTGTCCAGAAAATCTCTGGACAGTTAGTAAGCACAGCACAATACCTTTCAACCCATTAACCTGGACTGAAAGGTGTACAAGACTCTTTTTTTCATTAAATTGCAATTTTATTAATTTTTTTTTATGTTTATGTGCTTGTTTGCATGATGCAGCACGTTGCTCAGTGATGCTTAGCTTTGCTTATTTATACAGTACACATCCGCTAAACATCTGATAATGGAAAGTAGATGTATTCAGTTGCTGTAGTTCTACCATTCTTAGCAATGTGTGAACTCATGCAGTGAAGCTACACTATGTTTACAGGCACCTTCGCAGTAAACCTGAATATATACAAGTTTCCTTTACTATCCCAGTAGCTAGATAGGTTGAGACATGATGTACATTGTAGTAGATCTTGGGCTCAAGTCCTGAGCAGTAATACTTTTAAATATATTGCTGTGAAACTGTGTCAGATGACTGAAACATCAATTTAATTTAAATGAAAAAAATGTTACATTTAGAAAATCTGTGTAATGCTAAACAGGGCTTAGCCATGTTCAACAGTCTTTTCCAGTTTGTGGGATGCTAAGTGATGTGGTACTTTTTTGAAACTTACAGTATGACATGTAAGGGTGAGAATGCAGCCTATTTAAAGCCAATAGGTAGGAATTTTACATCATTCCTTGGAGTGATACCATGGGTGGTGATATGGCTGCTGCTGTAGGTGAGGCAGTGCACTTTCATGTGTAAAGGTGTGGAGTGCAGGAGTCCAGAGTTTTTGTTAGACTCCTGGTAGACCAATATGGACCCTGGCTGCTACAGGGCAACTACCATGGCTCAGAGTATAAGTCTAATGCCTGGGATTGTTTGTCCAGGGACCTAACCAGTGCTACTGGTATCTCCAGTACTGATGAGCAGTGTCATCACCACTATGATGACCTGAGACATAGAAAGAGAGGAAACTTGGACACCTGGGTCCAAGAGGCTAGGGCTGGGCATACCACACAGATATGTAAGTATGTTTTCCAGTAATTTATAAATATACATGCTGAATCTGTACAAAACTGCTATACATATTGACTTGCTTCTCTTACCATAGCTGCAGAAGAGAGGGCTCACAATGTCCAGTCACATGCAAGGCATTTGGCCAGGATGAGGCAAGTGTGTGGTAAGTAGGAAAAACATCAAAGTAATATCTTAATGCATTACTTAATAATACCATAAAGTAAATATCAATTTTTCAGTTTTAACAGTCAAGTATGACATACCTGGGACATCTTATATCTTTATTAATGTGTCACTGCCTATCTGAAATGGTGATGCAAGTAAGCATGCAGTACTGTGTAGCATAACTTCCAACCATCAGATAATATTGTGGTCTACCAAGATTAAGAGTCACTATTCTGGTCTGCTCATTGTCGAAAATATGCAGTAGGTTGCACTCAATAAATGAACAGGGTATACAGGTAAGTTAACAGAACTCCTAGACAGTTGTCCATATGTGTAAATGCCAGATTTTATGCAACATTAATCAATAAAGGTTAAAAGGAGATGGTGCTTTGATAAATATTTTTTTTCAAATTGTTTAACATTCCTGTAGTCACTGCTTGCGGGTTCTAATCCAACACCGGACAAATGATAAATATGAAGTACTAAATAATGTGCCAACGTATGTCAGAAATAAATGCTGTGCAGCATTCAGGTTAAGGGACGAGGCTGTGTTCTGCTCATTTTGTCTGATATTTGTTGTAGTTTGCAGCTAATAAATGAATAGGGCAAATGTTTAAGGTAATGCAACACATACACAGCTATGCATGTGTTTAAAGTAATATTTGAAACAGCATACAGCAATAAAGTGTAAAAGGAAATGTTGCTATGATAATTTAAGGCTTTCAAATAAAATGTACAGCTTTAAAAAAATTATCTAGGCTTTAGTGAATTCCCCCCACTATTTATTTCCGTTAATCTTATCAAGCTTTTCCATAGTAGTGATTAGGGTATTAAAAAGCAACGTGCTTTAATTTCAGCACCAGCTATTTGTTTTATATTTTTTCATCAAAATATTAATGCAATCAATCTGTTTTCCCATTATTTAAATACTTTAAGTAGGTATATTTTCATTAATATCAGGATGTTTACTAATTTAATGATGTTACTAATTTAACAAGATGTTCTTATTACGATAATTCTGCTTTTTTCTTTTCCAACAAAGTTTTTTTGAATTATAGCTGTCATTATAAATGCTAGCAGTGTCTTAGAAATGTGCTTTATTTTGTAGGAAGCTTATACATGTATCTGTTCTATTTAGTATCTATATTGGTATGACTGGTGGGTTGTAGTGTGCTTTAATGTAAATTTATCTTTATTTACATTTTAATTATCTGTTTTAAAACTCAAGAAGTTTTTAAACCGTATTAATGGTTTGACTCAATCTGTGGCTCATCCTGTGCGATTGCAAGCCATATTTCAAGCTAAAAACAACTGTTATTATATTTTCCCACTTTACTGACTTGTTTTGACTAAAGAATATAGTTTAAAAGAAGTCACAAGACTGTTTTTTACTCACAGCAGCAGCCCTGCTTTGTTTTGGATTTATCACAAAAGTGGAAGGGTTCTGTGACCTTTCAATTTGCAGAAATAGGATGAATATGCTTCAGAATGTTTAAACAAGTAGCAACAGAAAAAAATCTAAGTAATAAACAGTGGGGGAAATTCATGACAGGAGTCTGAAGCAAAAACAGGCAATGGCCACACTAACATTATATAGATACATTCATCTGGCATGTCCTGCTGTTGTGCAGAAGTGGCTGGACCTTTGTAAATGAATGAGGACAGCATTACACATGTTGGTTGCACTATGTATGTACTGAAGTTGTATAACTACATGTCATTACACTTACATTGGTCATCATCTCCCTGTGTCCACCCACGTGCACAATGCAACTTTGCTGCAACATAAAAATGACAATACACGAATATGTATGCAACAGCATTATGTACTGAGTTACTCTATATGCATCAATTTTATGTGTACAGCCTGGAATACCTGCTTCTGTCTCACCCCCCTTGGGTATGTGGTGTTCCCCACTCACCATACACAGTAATGCAAGAAATTATTTGATCTCATTGGGGGTGGCAATGGTGAACTAGCATTACTGGCATCCTCCCTCTCTCATACCGGTGTACCCTATTGGCTACACAAAGGATCATGTCAGAGCAATGTTGTTGACTATTGTGACCTCCCACAGCATTAATCATGTTTGTGAGGCCTACCCAAGGATTCTCCATCCATGCTGGTGCAGAGCATCTATGAAAATGTTATTTTGTAGTGGGGAAAAATTTTTATTTGGAAGGCAGTTATATTCACATGGTTACATTAATGTGGGGCCCACATGTGGAGAAGATTATGTGGATAGCGTATGCCAATTTAATCTCTCTGGAGTCCTATGCAATGCTAAAATCTAGGAAATAATATCTGTGCGATATAGTACTGTGACATATAAAACCATATGTGACATGAAAACACTGCATGAATGCATAACACTTGGATCAACAATATAAGCTATGATATCTGTACAGGCTGTCTATGGGACTTGATCCCCTTATAGTGGGTATCTCAGTATTAGAGGTCCAAATACAACAGCATTGCGTCAGACAATCCACATTCTATGTATCCAGTTCACATTAACATACTACACATAATATATGTGCAAAATGGGTTCTGTTAGTTTGTTCGACAGGGGTTTGGTTGACATCCGTTTAATTGATCCTCTTTGGTCAGCTATACAGATAGTCGACAAGTGTATGAGCTCGACAGTCCCAAGGTAGGGGCATTCCCTTTTCGTGGGTGTTATGCTATTTCGGAGTTAATATATAAAATTAGTGGGGGGATGCAGGGAGGTTGCCTCCTGCAAAAACAATGTTTTAAAGTTGCATGTGTAGTAGGTTGTAGAAGTTTTGTTTTTTGCCATACAGTAGTTTACCTTCATGATGTCGATGTACATGTTAGTTGACCAAATGAAGGCAAATCATGTAAAATGCAAATGTGTGATGGCTGTCACATACATCCTGTAACTGTCATGCAATTTGAGGCTAAACAGACAACCTCTGTAAAAAAATCAGTAGTATTAACATTCCGCTGTGGCGACCCTTAACCGGGAAAAGCCGAAAGAAACAAACAAATTAACATGAACTGTTTGTTATGCATGATGACCTTATAGTAATGCAATCAATACTAGCAGTGAATGCCATCCACATTATCAGAGAGTATATGAAAATTATCAATTGAACAACTTACATATTGGATTGGAAAGCCTCTATACTCATAAGCAGGCCACACACAGTGTATGGTAAGCAGACAGAAACACAGATCTTTTTTTTTATTGAGGCAATAATTTACTATATGTTTTAATAAGCATCATTGATTACACATCCATAACAGTACTGGAAATACATACTACATAGCAACATATGGATAATGTCAGAATCCATAGGTTTCCATACATATACCACAGAGTGTATTAAGTCACCAGCAATATATACAGAAAGTCCATGAGTGTGTTCTTATGTACTGTTCACTTGTGCTGCTTAAATTTGTCTGTACAACTGCATATGGGAAAGAACTGCTTGTTACTGATGCAGATGTACCCACCTTTATGAACACAAGTCAATCCTACACCCCTCCCGCAAGTCACATACATTTTTTTTATATTGCACACAAGCTTCCATAAATGCATCAATCAAAGCATATACACATACGTTTCTAAGGAGTAATGATAACATAGGTATATAAGAAACATATCCCAATATCGCAATGCTAGCAGGTGCAAAATTACCTTTGCAGCTACCTATAAGTCAGGTATACCTGAAAGTAAACAAAGAATAAATCCAATAGTGCTAGCAGAGGTAACCAATTGACAACATTTTTATTGTACTAAGTCCGTTTGTTCTAAAATCAAGAATTAAAAAAAAACTGTAAATATATGAATAAAATATAACAAAATCTTTGTATGACTACTAAGTAAGCTTATACTTCCATAGCCTTAAGCTTGAAAATACTTGCAATAGAGAAGTTTTCATTCAAACCTGGGGAGTCTAGTAAATTTGTAGCTGCCAATGCAATCCCCTGGTTTCAAGAAAGTTTCCCAAAAAGGAAAAAACACAAGGTTTTACATATTTTACAAACCTTTGAATAATTCATATATTTTATGTGTTTTACAATTTGTTGGTGTTACATAATGTTTTATTTTATTTTATTTTGTATATATGTTACTATTATATGGTACATGCATTAGTATTGTGTGAAATGTAGTGTACCTTTAAGAGAATGGTATGATGTCACTACAAGGAAGTTTTTAAAAAGACAGTGGTGCTGCTTTTTACTTTTGTATCTAAAGAGGTCCTTAACACATTAACTAATAGCATGCCACCACTTTAAAATTGTGACTTTGATACATTGCTACTTGCAAAAAGAGTGGGACCTCAGTGAGCAATTTATTGAACTATTGACATTCTCAACATTATCATCAAGATAGCTACTTCCAGGAAAATTTTACATGTCTGGGCACTGAATTGGACAGAGTAGAAGACCACAAAGATGCTGGCCATCTATGTTGGAGTGCAGCATTGCATAAGAGCCAGGCCAAGGAACTTTGCAGTGATCAATATGTGGAACCGAATTGTGAGGGAGCATTGATGATGTACAGGAATCTACCGGGCTGGAGTGCAGGTTCACAACTGCTATAATGCCCTGCATCACAGGGACATAGAGGAATAGGTGGATGCCTACAGTAAGTGTCGCAATCCTATGTATAACTTAGCATTCCTAACACATTTAGAGATATAGCTGTGTTCCAGAGATCAGATACATGCCTTTTAAAGTCAATAAGTAGCTTTTCTGACAATTAGCTCATCTGGAAGATGAGTAGACCGTTCTCCATGTAATTATTGGTTCTATTCCTGTAGGGTTTATTTGTTTAATATTGTTTATCATATGCATAGCAATGAACATTATAGATGTTTCTATTTTCTTGCATATAAAGACATCATTTCACACATCCAATATGGTTGTTCATAGGTTCATAGGTTCATACTAGGCTATCTGCCCTAGGGCATTTATAAGCCTAGCCAGAGTGTGTTTGGCTTTCGCCACCCATTTTAAATGAATTTTGCTATGCCCTTTTTCGAGGTTAGTATACTGTGCCTCTGTCTAACAGTGACACAGAAGTGATACCTGGAGTATACCTATGATCTCCCATCCACTCATCAAGATTCCTCTTGAAGAGAGTCAATGAGGGACTCTGCCTAACCTGGACTGTGATTTTATTCCAGAGTGAAGGGAGCCTCTGGATTATGAATCTGTCCCTCCAGCATGTCCTATTTATTTCAGTGCTGAGGTTCAAGTCTCTTGAGCACGTAGCTCGATGGGATTTGGATTTTTTGAGGTGCAGCATGTCCATTAATTCCGGGTTGGACATGGCTTTATATGTCAGGCACAGATCGCCTCTGAGCAGGTGGTATGCCACTGAGTAGAGCTGGAGTTTCTTTAACTGGGCAGCATATGGCATCTGTTTGAGCCCTTTGATCCTCTTGGTGAGGTACTTTTGGGGTCTTTCCAGTTGCTGCAGGTGTCTGGTAAGGTACATCCCAAAAGGGGCATTGTACTCAATTATGGGCCTGATGAGGGATGAGTAAAGAGGCACGATGACCTCCCCTGATCTAGATGTGAATCCCTTCATGATTAGGTGGGCTATATAAAATGTTTTTCTAACTACTTTGGCCACGTGGTTTTCAAATGAGAGGGTCCCCAGGTCCCTAATTACTTCTTCCGTACTTAATGGATTACCACCTATGTGGTAATTTGTGGGCACTTTGTTTTTGCCAAAGGGGATGACTATACACTTTTTGGCGTTTAGCTTGAGGCCATGGCTCTGGCACCAGTTGTCTGTTTCTATGAGGCCCTTTAGTAGGATGCTTGTGCCGGCTGGAGAGTCGATTCTGGCGCCTAGTTTGCAGTCATCTGCAAACTTGGGCAGCCACAGTCCTTCCGTGTTGGCCTGTACCTCTGAGAAATATATACCGAACAAGAGAGGTCCCAGGACTGAGCCTTGTGGGATGCCACTTGTAACTGGTTTGGAGTCTGACATTGCTCCAGCAATTCTAACCATGTGGGTTCTGTCCTTGAGCCAGTTTGCAACCCATCTAGTGACATAGGGGTTTATATTTAAGCTGGTGAGCTTATCAATAATGCCCAAGTGGGGTATTGTATCAAAGGCTTTTGCGAGGTCCAGGTAGGCTGTGTGGACCACCTTGCCCTCATTAATGGCCTTGGTGACTGTTTCAAAGAAATCATCCAGGTTTAAGAGGCAGGATATGCCTTTAACAAAGCCAAACTGGGTAGGATCCAGTGTCTGTAGGTCCCCAATATCTTTATTTAGGAGATATTTTGAGATACCAACAAGCATATATCTGGGCAAAGTGCTGGTTCGAATACATGTACAGGATAGCTGTCATTATATTTGGATCATTGTGTCTATGCAAATGTTTTCAAAATGTTGCCATACATACTTGCTTATTGGTATTAACAATTATTTTGAACATGCATACAACTACCTTGTTTATTCATTGCATTTATATGAATATCTCTGTGTATCACTGATGCCTTTAGTGCCTAAGCCACTGATAGCTATGTGTTTCTCTGTTGCCTATAATACTTTAACAGTATCACCCAGTCTCCCAGTCTATGTGTAAATACCAACTGTCTAAAAATATCTTCTACAATATAAAACATGATGATATCTGGCAGCTTTGTGGAGCATGAGGGCCTATAGCATTTATGCATTGGATGTTTCCATATTTATCAATTATCTGCAGGAATACGGATACAGACAGACTTAATAGTAATTTTTTATGAAGGACTGTCTGTTCGGTGTTAGTTTATCCTGTAAAGCAAGATACCAACAAGCATATATCTGGGCTAAGTGCTGGTTCGAATACATGTACAGGATAGCTGTCATTATATTTGGATCATTGTGTCTATGCAAATGTTTTCAAAATGTTGCCATACATACCTGCTTATTGGTATTAACAATGATTTTGAACATGCATACAACTACCTTGTTTATTAATTGAATTTATATGAATATCTCTGTAATCAATTACGTTCAGCCAACATCTCTTTTATTACACATTTATGTGTAAAGCTTTGAGCTTACTGGTAGAGTTCTTCAAAAAGAATGTGGAATCTGCTAACATTTGCAAATTGAATTTCATGTGTAAGAGTCATACCTCTCAACTGTCCAGATTTGTGCTTCACATTTTTGGTCTGTTCCTCATAAAATGTTGATTTTCTTGTAAATCATTGACAAATCATTGAAGATTGAAGTCAGGAAATAACGGCACACATTTGGGTTTCAGATTAACTTACTCTTCAGAAAATCCATGCTAATGTTTAACCTGTTATTGTATCAACTTTCTAAGTTTGTAAGATCAGTACTTTAAAATTGTCCCTATTTCGGGGTCTTTGTCCAGATTTCTTGGTCTAAGAAGTTGACAGGTATGATAAACGTGTCACTGTATAAACTCGAATTCAACACCCTTATACTTACATTTAGATGGAGTGAGATGGTCATATATACCTTTGGACTGTATAATACAGTCTTCCCCTGACATGAAGGATAATTTTGAGTTATAATTTGTACATTGACAATAAATATCTGTACATAGTTTATGTCCTCCCACCTAAAATACATTAATGTGTACATGATGTACAGCAGTTGTTTGTTATTAGCAGCTTATGTGTTACTTGACAGTGTTCCACTGTCTGAGGTATGAAAGTTTACTGCTGTGTTATTGTGTTGTGACCACTGTGCTGACATGCATTCATAATTGTAATTTTATTTTCAGAAATGGACAGCAGGTTGTACTTCTTGTAAAGCATAAGCCATACCTATTAGTACCCCATCTCTGTACATTCATACCTCAAATTCATTTAAATGTATTTCCTCCATATAGTCTCAGACAACATGAATTAGTTAGGCAGGTAGGTGTCAGGGTTAGAGTATGAATGCAGCTGAGAGCTGCATGTTTGAATCTCAGGTTCTCCAATTCTGTTTCAATATGTTCTCCAGTTCTGTTTCAATATGTACAGGGTTGTGTGAGAAACATTCAAAACTGTGTATGGAGATTCTGTAATGTTCTTCCATTTAAAAGTTAGAGAGCATGAGCTGAGCAACATATATCAATGATATTTTATACTTATATCATTCATGCATGATTTTTACTTTTTGCAGGTGAGGAAGAGCACACTCGGAATCAGGTCCTGTGCATCGAACAGATGCATGGGTTGGAGGAGGAGCGTAAAGAGACAGGTATGCTGATTTCTTTGATTTTGTTAATAAAAGATATGTGATCATTGTTACAGGCTCATATTTTTGCCATTACCATGTATACTACTTATAATGCAGGCATACCCATCATGCATCTTTAAATATGCAATAGTCAGACAATATCTGCGATTACAAGTATGAATAACCTAAAACTATGTTTACATATCAAATAGCAGCAAGCCATGTTTGCTGAAGATAATGTTTTGAATTGTAAGCCACAACATAGATAACAGTCATTTATGTGTAACTGTCACAATGGTCTTAATCGTGATGGTTCACATCACGATTACAAGTTAATAATGGTTCGTTTGGTGTTTGTAATGTATGTGTTAGCACACATATTTATGGAGGTGGCTCTTAGTGACCAAGCAGTTGTGCATAGCCTGCCTATTCGCATACTGAGTGAGTGACTGCTGTGTCAATATTCACTCTGTCTACAACACATTTGGTGATTTGTTAAAAATGCAATTGTATCCTATTTTTAGGGATACCTGTGCACAGTATCCTGTTTTTAGGGATACCTGTGCACACAGGCATTCCTGTTCAACATTTCAAACTGTTTGATACATAATCAGCAGATAGCATCATGCTGTTTGCATTTTATGGTATAGTGACTGCTAATACATGCATTTAGGGCACTAATACATCTGCAGACAGGAAAGACTGCTTGCACAACATGTATTATATTTTCGTGTGTCACAGGTTGCCACTGTGTTTATGATGTCTATTATGTCTTATATCGCATTCCAAAAGCTGATGTTGGATCAGCCAATGACCATGTTGCTTTGCTCAGGTATTTTGCATGTGGCTTTTATATTTCCAGCTGTATTGTCATCTCACTATATCTTCATTATAACAATATGTTGATTCATGGATGCTCATATGACTCATGACATGCACAGACACCTAAATTACAGTTGACATTTGCACACCAATATAAATGTGCAGGACACACATACAAGACAGGAAACATGGAAATAGTGATATTCTATCTTACAGTCCACTAACCAATTTACAGAGGTATTTACAAGCATTAGACAGTGCAGGTCACACTGCTTGTTTTATGTTGTCATTTTTCACAGTGTTGTTTTGCGGAGTAGACCCATGTCAATGTTGCATGACACAGTATCATGGCATGCTTCTCTTCAATATATCAGAATATGTAAGTGTTCTGGTTTCTGCATGCTTGTCATGCATAATGATGCCTGCTAAACAAATGTTCAGGTAATGTCAGAGTTTGCACTAGTAAGCAGCGTCATGCATGCCATGGCATGGGCCTTGAGTAAGCTGCTCACATTCTGTGATGGACACAGTGGCCTTGACATGGTCTGGTATTGAAAACGTATATAAGTATAGATAATAGGACATAGGGAATGTGCTGTGTGCATGATGAGCCATCTGCTGGCATCTTAGTGGCCATACCTCAGTATTCTTTTTGTGGCATACACATAGTTATCCAATGGTGCAGAACCACCATCAAGTTGTTACTACAGATGCATGTGTGCTCCCTGTTCTGGTGATGCACACAGTACATACATAGGTGTTTGACTACATTAATGGCATGGGTAACATTTGTAACAGTGTGGATTGTGCCACATATATATGCCACGCACACCAGTCAACTAGCCTGTATTACTCGTAATGTCCCATAGATATATAACAGTGTCCCTCCTAACAACTCCAGCAGAAGTTATGGTGCCAAGACAGTGTGCATGATTACCTTCAGAGAGTGTGGATGTATCACAAAAGTTGTGCATTTGTGCAGAATCACCTCTGTTCACTGAAAATCACATATGTTATGTCAGAGTCATGAGATTACTGGTGGTATTATTCTGATATTTCCCTATGATTGTGGATGGTTCTTGTAATGTTTTACATGAGCCTTTACCTGTGTCCCACTTGCTAAAGACCTCTGCTGAAATTACACTCATATTCAGGCATATCAGTTTGCATAGCTTCACAGTATACAAACTACCCCAGTTGTTTATAACATTCCTGATAGATGTCCTCTGCATTGTTCATGTAAGAATGCTTATCTCACACAAACATCCTTCCCATTGCTAGCTCACCTTGTGTGACAGCCACATAATACACATTTTCAATGTGCAGTCTCTACTGTACCCTATAAATATGTGACTGGTATTGCTGCTACAACCATATTTCATTGACATGCCCTCATCTGATGTACATTAAGTTATTTCACCTGTTCTCTTTCCCTGTATTCATTCCTACAATTCATCTGTGTGTCCCTATTGAATACACACAGATCCCCTTAGTGTTATTTCACATGGCAGTCCATGTACCATCACTGATCATGTACACAGCTTCAATACAGAATGACAGGAATGGGATAACACAACACTCTGCATTGTAGATACACTGTCCTGTACTGTGTTTGGACCATATACTTAACATACCTCTCAACTGTCCAGATTTTCACAGAATGTCCAGATGCGTTCCTTATCAAATTTGTAACAGTGTGGATTGTGCCACATATATATGCCATGCACACCAGTCAACTAGCCTGTATTACTCGTAATGTCCCATAGAGATATAGCAGTGTCCCTCCTAACAACTCCAACAGAAGTTATGGTGCCAAGACAGTGCGCATAATTACCTTCAGAGAGTGCGGATGTATAACAAAAGTTGTGCATTTGTGCAGAATCACCTCTGTTCACTGAAAATCACATATGTTATGTCAGAGTCATGAGATTACTGGTGGTATTATTCTGATATTTCCCTATGATTGTGGCTGGTTCTTGTAATGTTTTACATGAGCCTTTACCTGTGTCCCACTTGCTAAAGACCTCTGCTGAAATTACACTCATATTCAGGCATATCAGTTTGCATAGCTTCACAGTATGCAAACTACCCCAGTTGTTTATAACATTCCTGATAGATGTCCTCTGCATTGTTCATGTAAGAATGCTTATCTCACACAAACATCCTTCCCATTGCTAGCTCACCTTGTGTGACAGCCACATAATACACATTTTCAATGTGCAGTCTCTACTGTACCCTATAGATATGTGACTGGTGTTGCTGCTACAACCATATTTCATTGACATGCCCTCATCTGATGTACATTAAGTTATTTCACCTGTTCTTTTTCCCTGTATTCATTCCTACAATCCATCTGTGTGTCCCTATTGAATACACACAGATCCCCTTAGTGTTTATTTCACATGGCAGTCCATGTACCATCACTGATCATGTACACAGCTTCAATACAGAATGACAGGAATGGGATAGCACAACACTCTGCATTGTAGATACACTGTCCTGTACTGTGTTTGGACCATATACTTAACATACCTCTCAACTGTCCAGATTTTCACAGAATGTCCAGATATGTTCCTTATCAAATTTGTGGCTTTCTATCATATCACTGGGATGATCCTAGGACTGATGTGACTCAACATTACATACATTTGAGTTTCATACTTCAAATCCTTCAGAACGTGTATCATGACACAAACTCCTGGTTATTTTAGCACATTTCTATAGGGCAAATATGTCAAATATGTCTCTATTCCTGGGTCATTTCCCCCCATTTTTTGGCCTTGGTCCAGATTTCTTACAGTAAGAGAGTGCGAGCTACCTGTGAAGCCCTGTTGATCATTGTGTCATTCCACACAAAACTGTGGACCATCAGTGCTCTGATTTAAGCAGGAGTGCTATCCCTGTTTGCTTACATGGTTTCCTGGCTGGCAAGACTGCAGCTAGCCACGAAACTCACTTAAATGTGGCGCATAACATGAATATGCATTGCATGCTGCTGCTCACCGCAGACATATGTAAACTCCCTGTAGGCTTTGCACAAGTTTATTGAATCCCTGGAATTGGTTTTTTTTTTGCTTGCCTTAAGAGAGTTGAGGGTTGGTATAATGTATTATTTAGCATTTGTTTACTGGGAAAGTCCAACTTGGAACAAGCCAATTTTCAGAGGAGGTCTGGGGAGAAACACTCCAGATGTATGTCTTTGTAACGTGGGGGGAAACCAGAGCACCCAGAGGAAACCCACATGAGTGCAGGGAGGACATGCAGATTTCACACAGAAGACACCCCAGCTGAGAATTGAACAGGAGAACCTCTTGCTGTGAGGCAACAGTGTTGACTGCTGCACCACTGTACCATATAATGGTTAAAGTGTATAATGGTTAAAGTGTTTATCTAACAGACAAAAGCTACAAGATTTGATTCTTCCCTTTGAAAGGGAAATTGGTTGGACTTAAAATTACTCACAAAGGCAGCTAGCATAAGACATCTATAAAGAACAAATATTAAAAATGTGTTGAATAATTATGCTAAAGTCTGATGAAGTATAGAATCCCCTACCATAGTTATGTTACAATCTAATAAAGTATAGAAACCCCTTCCATAGTTATGTTAAAGTCTGATGAAGTAAAGAACCCCCTACCTTAGATATGTTAAAGTCTGATGAAGTAAAGAAACCCCTACCTTTTTTCATATGCACCATGGGATCTTTTGCATCTACCTCAGGTAGAACTGACTCATGAAGATGTGGTCTTAGTTTAAGTCTCACCTGCAGGACAACTTACTTACGAGTACAGAATGCCCTTATGATTGCGCTACAATGTCAGTATTGAGTTAATTTAGATATCTGGAGGGGTAATAGAACCCACAGCCTTCTGACCTTCTAGCATGAAAAATGAGTATGTTGTCGGTTGAGTTCCAGGCACTGACAGATTTTATATTTCATCCAAATTACTGGTAATCTTCTGCAGCAGCCAGTGGTGTTCTGCGGAGGCAATATTTATAGTACATATATTACTAAGCATCAGTGAATATCCATAGCATACATACAATTACATACTACATGGATACAATCTGAATATGTTGCTTTCCAAAAGAATACCGCACAATGTAGAGAGTCACCCGCAATATATATATATATATATATATATATATATATATATATATATATATATATACAGATATATATATATATATATATATATATATATATACATATATATATATATATATATATATATATATATATATATATATATATATACATATATATATATATATATATATATATATACATACATATATATTATATATATATATATATATATATATGGGTCCCCTTCAGATGGTCGAACTTTTAAAAGCTTGACTTTCATATGGCCGAGACTATATGATTGAACTTTTAAAAGTTCAAACAGTCTGAATGGGGATCTCCCTAGAGCATGGAATGGAAAGATTTCCCTTTATTGCCATGTAGTACAATCTCAGAGTTGGTATATTTAAATAGCAGGGGGTGTGGGGGTGCAGAGGGGCTTCCCCCCCCGCTATCACTGTTTAGTTTTTTTTTGTTTATTTATGTTTTTTTCACCCTTTTAACATTCAAATGTTTGATCATATGGTCTTGGCCATATGAAAGTCGAACATTTGGATGTCCGATTATGTGAAGTAGACCCATATATATATATATATATATATATATATATATATATATATATATATATATATATATATATATATATATATATATATACATATATATATATATATATATATATATTATATAGATGATATAGATATATATAGCTATATCTGCACACACACACATGCACACGCACACACACACACACACACACACACACACACACACACACACACACACACACACGTATACATATACATATATATATATATATATATATATATATACATGTATATTTATATATATATATATATATATATATATATATATATATACATATACATATCCATATGTACCATTCACAGAGGCTCTTTACATTTATCTGCACAAAGTGGTATAGGTGCACTCACCTGTATGCATACAGGACAATCCTACTTCCCTCTAATATGTCACATACATTTTTGTATTGCAGACATATTTTCCTAAAAATATCAATTTAAGCTTGCACAAATACTTTTCTAAGGAGATGACTATATCCCACCACATCAATGCCAGTAAGTGCCACATTATATTTGAAGCTACCTGTATGTCAAAAATACCTGAAAATAAGTCCAGCTATGTACACACAGCTTTTAAGTCCTATTTGTTCCATACATAATTAATGAGGTTCATTAACATTGAAGGTTTTAGAATCCCATTTGCACACATCCCCGTAAGTTCCCAAAATTTGGCCAATTAACCAATAGCTCAGCAAACACCCAATAGGTATCATTAAGCAGGACCATATGTAACACTACCCGTTATCCTCCAATGAACTGATGCCATCATATAAGCACCACTTTTAAAATACGATCTTTCTACATTTACAGATCAGAACATTGCTATCTGCGAACTAAGTGAGACCTCAGATAGCAGTTTTTGGAAGTTTGCTCTATTAACATTATCATTGATATGATTACTGGGAGGAGACTTTGACATGTCTAGGCACCCAAATAGACTGAAGAGGAGACCAGCTAGAAACTGACCATCAATGCTAGAGTGTAGCATTGCATGACAGCAAAACCACAGAACTTTGCAATGATCAATATCTGGAACTGGATTGTGAATGAGCACCATCATCTTACTAGAATCTATCAGACTGGAGTGCAGGTTCACCACCATTACAATGACCTGCATCAGAGGAACACTGAGGATCTTTGCCAGAAGGTTACTGAAGTGTGGAGACAGCCAGTAAGTGCCTACAGTAAGTGTCAGAATACCCAGTGTATCTGTACATTCCTATGGAAATTACAGGTATAAATGTGCCCCATATGCATTAATATTATTTTTACACATTACTTGGCTGTTCTGACAGATCTTCTCTTTAATTACTACGACACGGTTACTGGTCTCCCCAGTTATGATTTCGATTCCCATTGTGGGTGTTTCTTTAATATTGTTTTTGATACACATACTATTAAACATAAAACTCATTTGTTTTCCAACTTATACAGTATATTATTTTACACATGCAGTGTAGCCATGTTTTACTGATGCCTACAGCATCTACAGCATCTAGGCAATGAATCACTATGCATTTCTATGTTACCCATAATACTCTGAGACCACCACATAGTATACTCTTGTATGTGTGAATATTGACCTATACAGACCTCCATTAGTCAACTCTACTTTAGAAAATGCGCAGTATTGTTAAACAACTGTTTGTTGAACAAATTAGTGTAACACCATTGCAGGAAAGCATCTGTAACAGATGGTGTATGGTGTAAAACTCAATTACATTTCAAGTGTGTGAACCATAAAGGCATATAGAATTTAACTGTTGGATGATTGCATATTCCTCTGTTGTGTGCATGGATACGGAAACACACACACCTAACAGTAGTTTATTATAAGGGAAGATATTGTGCTCAACCTGTTAAATAAGAGGCCAATGTATATATATATATATAATGGCGTACTGTGTGTTCAAATCCATGTAGGGTATAGCTTTCATTGCATTTTGTGTGTCTGTCTGTCTGTCTGTCTATGTAAAAGTTTTCAAAATCCTTGTATAGATACATGCTTGTTCATGTTTATGGTTATTTATTACATAATTAGAACTATAGTGTTTATTTGTTGGATTACTACATAGATCTCCATTATCCGTAATGTTTGTGGGAACAGTAGCTTTGTTGCTATAGCTTTATGCGTAAGGCTTTGACCTTAGAGGGATAATAGTTCACCTGTATACTTGTAACATAGCTCTCAACCAAGCAGGGATACATTCTAACTTAATCAGGGAATAACTCAAAAATAATCACTGACAATCAGGGACACATTTTATATGTTATTACTACTACAGTGTGATAGTGAGTATACAGGAGTGTGTAATGTTGTAACATTACCAAAGTTAAGGTAATGTAGACCTCTGTCAGTATTTATTAAGTGCAGTTCATACCTTCTCCTACTGTTATTTGGAAAGAATGAGAGAGACAGATTATACAGTCTGAGTCTAAATCAGGGGCATCCCCAAATATCAGGAACATTCCTAATGTATACTTTGTTATGTAACAATAATATTTATGCAGATATGTCCTGTCCTCCTGCCGAACCTGAATTTTGATGTCTATGATGATCAAGAAGTCTGTTAAGAGCAGCTATGTTTTATATAACTGTGTTTCACAGCCTAAGCTATGAAAGGTTACAGTTGTGTTTTTTGTTGTGACCACTGTGCTGACATGCAGTCAGGCTTGCATGCTTTGGTTTACAAATGCACAGCACAATGTGAAAGAAGAACTGTAGTTTAACCATCTTGTAATGTAGAAACCATCCATGTTATTACTCCATTCCTTCATGATCATACCTCTGATTTAACTGCAGTTACTCCATGCTATCATAGTCAAGATGGATATGAACACAGCTGACAGCTGCAGGTTTGAATCTCATATCTTCCAGTCTGTGTCCATTAGTCTTCTAATGTGCAAAGTGTTGTGTTTGACACAACAATAAAGGAATATATGAATTTTCTACTGTTATTCAATGCAAAAGGTAGAGAACCTGTGCTGCTCACTGTATTTAACAGTTATTTTGTAAATACCTAGTATTTTCCATTCATACACACTTTGTACCCTTTGCATGTTATGAGGATTGAGCGAGGAACAGAGCATTGCACACTGAGTGAATGCACATGCTGGAGAAGCAGAAAGACAGAGGCATGTTTTATGCATTTTGACATTATTTTACCTAAATAGATCAGAATATAGAGGACTGGCTTGGCTTGCAGCTCCATGCATGCTACTCTTTATGCAATACTACCCAGCATGCATCTGTCGGGTAACTGCAATAGTCATACATTCCTTTGCTTATCAGTATAAATTTAACAAAAAAAAAGGTTTTCAGATGAGTTAGGAGCAGGTCATTCTTGATGAGAATAATGTTGTTAAGTATACATCACAACCTAGAGGACAGCTGTCACAGTGCTTTTAGCTGTGATATTTATCAAATAAGTTAACTGTATTTTATTGTTATTTGTAGACCAGATGGTGCTGAGGGACTACTCTGTTGTATAATGTCTATTTTGTTCATATACTGATTGATTGTCTGTTGTCTTGGCCTTTGGACTGCTGTTGGTGGACTCTGGTACTTGAGTTGAAGTAATGCTTTGTTTGCTGTATCATTGTGCACATGGTCAGCCATTTTCTTTATTTGCATCTGTCTGCTAGGTAATCAATGAGCAGCATTATACTGTTTGTGTTTTGCAGTTGGTTATACAGGGATTGCTAAAAAATGTAATGGCATTGATACATTAGTAGACAGGCAGACAGTAATGTTTCTACAATATAACCTACAGTTTTGTATGTCAGATACTGATATTGTGTTTATGATTGTGCATTTTATGCAGGGTGTTGTGCTGCATTCCAGATATTTGATGATGTTGTGTCAGACAATGACCACATTGCATTGCTCATCTCACTTGCAAATCACTTTTATATCCCCACTGATTTTTTTATCTCACTATATCTTCATTATTTAAATAGGTTATTTGGAGGCTGTTAACAAGACTCATTACTTGCACAGACACCTGGGTTACAGTTGTGAGTGAGTTGCATATTTGCACACCAACATGAATGTGTGAGGCACACAAACAAAACAGGAAACCGAAACATGGGGTTAGTGATCTCATCTCAGTCTGCTTGCTAATATAGAATGGTATGCCTTAAGTGTTACATCCTACAAATCACAGTAGATGAGCAATGTTGTTAGTTTCTCTGTGGTCTAACAGTGTAGCACTTGTTTTGCAATGTAGACACATCAGTATTACATACTATTATGTCATGGCATGCTTGTCTTCACATGTCATGATATATATGTGTGCTGGCTGCACACGTTCATCACAAGTAATGATGGCTGATTAAAAAGTGTTCAGGTAATGACAGGTTTCCCATAGATAAGATGTGTTATGCATGCCGTGTCATACACTGCAGTGATCTGCTTACATTCTGTGGTGAATACAGTGCCCTTGGCATGGGCCTGCATTGTACTCATCCATGATTATAGATAATAGGACTTTAAGAATGCATTATGCACATGAATATTCACCTGCTAGCCTTACTTGTTTTTTATTATAATCCTTATACATAATCCTTATAGGCATATCATCTGAGAATCAGTTTTTAATTACATCTCTGATGTATGGTGATATAACTTTCTTATCATATACAGGGATCATGTTGAAGGCATAGTAGTTCATGTCTGTTATATTTTTTTATATGCACATAAGTTTGTGTTTCATGACAGACATTTTCTGCACAATAATTTGCAGCCTGATAAACATGTGGTTTTAATCATTATGATTTGGATTTATAAAAAGACTAGTTGCTGTAATGGTTAAGGTCTTTGTCACTCATGCACAAGGTACAAGGGTCAAGCCTGACCCCTAGACAATGCCTGTTTGGAGTTTGCATGTTGTCTCTGTTGGGTTCCACCCACCTCCATAAGATGCTGTGTGTTTACATGTTAAACTCACCAAATAGAATGTAGCTGTGGGCAGCAGCATCCTAGACTCTACATGGTGCCCTGTAAGAGGAAGAGTTGTACAAACCAACCATTTCGAGCATCCTCTGTGATATGTAGCATCCTCATCACAGACTGGTTCAGAAAGAGAGACAGTCACAAGATCACATACAAGAGGAGTGGCAAACATACAAGTCAGTTAGACTTCCTCCTACTAAGGAAAGGGTACTGGAGTAGAATCAGTGATTGCAAAGTCATCCCCAGTGAAACAGTCAACGCACAGTATAAACCACTGGTTGCCATAATCAGCTGCAAGCAATGGTAAGAGAAGAACAATGTTCAACAAAGACCAGGTTAAAGACCTTGAAGAAGATGAAATAGGTGGAGCTGGAGTTGAAGAATGACAGTGCCTCAAAACAGGGAGGACTGCATAACAGCTATATGGCCAAGCCAGGTATGGAAATAAGGTACATAGGGAAAGTTTGTGGTGGAATGTAAAAGTCCAGAAAGTCATCAAAAGAAAGAAGGAGTGCAGGAAAAAGCTGGAGATAGAAAACACAGAGCAGGCTGGGAAGGAATACTGGATGACTAACAGACAGGCTAAGAAAGGAGTTGCAATAGCAAGCATTAGAGGTACTCTACCAGCTTCTAGAAAGTAAGTTAGAAGATGGCACAATGGTTGTAAAGCAATAGTCAGCCACCCTTCATAAAGGATGCCCACACCAACCTGCTCACCAATCCACAGGATATCAAAGACAAATGGAAGGCACTGTATTGTCCTAGATGCAGCCTAAGATGAGAGAAGAGGAGGACACCGGCATAGAAGAAATAAGAACAGCACTAAAGGAAAGGAAGTCAGAGAAAACAGCAGGCTCATATGATGTCACAGCAGATATGATAAAGATGCTGGGTGAAGTAGGGGAAAAATGGCTCCTGAGAGTACTCATAGCAGTGTGGAGAGAAAGGCATATCCTGGATAACTGGAAAATAAACATACTAGTGCCAGTGATCAAGAACAACAGGGACATTCACAACTGTGGACAGTACAAGGGTATCTGTCACACTGCATGTAAGTTCGGTAGAGGGTGACTGATAAACAGATATGCAGAGTAGTAAATTAAGATAGGAGATGAGCAACTTGGAGTCATTCAGATCTGTGTATGTTTTTATAAATAATCCTCTCCAGAACTTTCATGCAGTGTGACATAAGTTTAATATTTCTGCACTACCCACAGTTGTGGATGTCCTCTTTTCTGCCGGCTTATGGTGCTCTATTTCACTGACATCAGTTTTTGCTCCATTCTGTAGTTGTTATTGCCATGCAGAGGGGATATGGAAATTTTACAGATCTTGCATTTAGCTAATACAGACATGTTATTAGCATTTTAAATTGTGATACCTAGAAAATTATTTTTTCTTCCCACTTAGAGCAGCTTATAACCCCAGAGCCCGTGTTGTGTTGAGTTTTGTGGTGTGCTGTGTCTAATATATTTCTTTTTTACTTCACCACAGGGATAGGGACATTTACCAAACAAAGAAAGCATCAATCCCACTTAAACATCTTTTTTTCAGATGCTGAGAATGTGGTCATTGCCCAGGTCTTCTGTCTCCATGGGACATAGATATTAGTTCCTCACCTAGCTGACAAGCCCTTTCCTGACAGCAGGTAGTAAATTATATGAATCTTGTGGGTTGCCATGGGTTTGTAAACAAGAGAGTCAAACGCAGAGTCCATGATATAATCAAGAACCAAGGATCTGCAGGAATGTAGAGCTGGTGGGCCTGCTCAGAAGTACCACTTACTTAGATGGAGGGGTTCATGTAAAGGATAGCAAAAACAAAACCATACTAGTAACACAGTGAAATAGTTATATAATTGTATTTCTAGTCTATTTTATAAAAGTAAATCTGTTTTCACTAAAGCTTCTTCAGACAATACATAAAAGCAAGAACTATTACTCAGTTTTAAATCCTAATCACATGATTAATTAACAGTTAAAACAATCATTCATTAAATTACTCAATGTTTCAATTTCCTCTGCTTTAATACTGCATTATTATATATTCAGTTTCCAAAAAAACTAAAACCATGAATGCTGTTTTATTGGATAATCAGTTGAAGGAAAGAATTTCAGATCACATAAATGCTATAAATAAAAAAAATGTAAAAATAATGCTTTAGTAAAATACATTATGGCAACAGATGAGTCCCATAATATTAAGTTTATGGTACTAGAGTTGGCATATTTAAACAGAAAAAGTGGGGCTGTATAAATAAAAGTGAAGTGATTGAACTGAAACGGATTATTGAATTAGGTGCTTTAAACTACCTAGGTTTGAATGATGTTATATCTCTTAAACCAGTGTTAAAGCAGAAGACATACCCCGGGATTCATGAAGCTTGCGCCAGGCGCCGGAGTAGCATTGGCAATCTAGCGCCAAATATGGCCACCGAGTAATTCAGGTACGAGCTGTTTCAATGAC